>NW_024740882.1:0-11335 GCF_018991925.1 Homarus americanus | reverse complement strand
GTGTGGTCTTCATGGTGAGATCAGTGTAATGTGGTCAACGTATTGTGGTCAGGTAGATATTCATTATTTATTTTATCGCTGCGAGTAACGTTACACACCTGTCACACACCTGTCACACATTTGTCATACACTTGTCTCGGTTATCTCACCTCTGCTACCTGTACGTTGAGTCTTGATTCAGTAATATACACCTGTGTCTTGGAGTCTTGAGCTGAGGTATACTGGTGAAGACAATATTGAGTGTTGTGTTTCCTGTCAGTAGAGCTTCTATATCTGCCCTGCCCTGCCCTGCCCTGCCCTCCCCTCCCCTCCCCTGCCCTGCCATGACCTGACCCTGCCCTGCCCTGCCCTGAACCCTTTCCTGACTTGCCCTAAGGTTGGTTCTAGGAGCGGGTGTTGTAGTAGAGTATTTTGATAACCTCTACTGCTTGTTATGACGCTGTGAGGTTTAGTGTAGTTATAAAGGTAGTAGTTGGGATGTGTAGTTACCTCACCGGCCGCAGTCATCACAGTGTCATTAAGCAATATGTGTTAAATTCAGAAGAAAAAAATCCAACAGGAACTGGGCATTATAAGAAGTGTGGAATTAAACCGCATGTTTACACAAGTACTGTATACAAGACAAATTGAAGTGACCTATTGGGTGAAAATGTATATTACTGAGCGTAGTTAAATATATTTCACTTTCAACAATACAAAGGAAATGGTTACCTAAGACTCGTAGGGAAGCTTTGTGTAATCTGGTTCAAATTTGGTAGATGCTGCTCCCACAAGTTCCTTTGTGTTAGTGAGCGGTAGTGTACTTGTTCTTATCGTAAGTCTGCTGGCAACATTGAAACACCATGAAGTCTACTGGTGCCTCTGTTATGTGATGCACTTTTTTTCCCCCCAAATTCCACTAATGACTCTGTAGGTCCAGGATCTACAACTGTGCATCACCAAGACCTGCCTCGTCAATATATCGTCAAAAAAAATCATGGACTTGAAACAAATGGGGGCAAAATTATCTTATTCTGAATCTCAGAAAAAAAACCCCTGTGAATTTGGGCTGTTATCATTACAAGCATTGAGTGTGTACTTGTGTGTGTGTGTTATCAGCTGCCAGGTGTAATGTTTCTCAGTGTAACAAAGAGTATCACATTTGGTTGCATCAAGTGTTCAAACAACCTCATCTTACTTTATCAGCTTAGGCGGCCACTCATCACATATTTTGGATGCCGTCATGACGGCCGCAAATTTTAATTTTCTGGCCGCATGCAACCGGAAATAGAAAGGTTGCGGACCTTTGCTGTAGAATAATACTGGACTAACACTTGTGTGTCGTGTGGATGTGTATCTGTGTCCAGAAACTTCTTAACTCTGTCTTAAAACTGTGTTGGTGTCGCGTCACCAGTTGAGTCTGTTCATTGTCTGTGTCATCCTCTACACATATTGGATTACCTACAAAGTAACCCCCCCCCCCTTCCCACCCAGCCCCAGTCTACTTCACCTTAAAACTGTACACCATAACGCTAACCTAACCTAACCTAACCTAACCCACAGGTAGCGTTAGGTTGTTTAATTATCATATGAAATAACCTGGAGGCTAATCATCAGGTGATCTTTTATTTATTGTTTTTAGTCATTAATATTCAACATGTAGATAGCCAGTTACTGACAAGTGAGTGGTGGTCATAACTGTTATCATTTACCTGTACAGGACATGTCTTGGCGTATCATTATTTCCTTGTATTAGACGGATTTGGGATATAGGAGGTCAGGCGCCGCCATTTTATTGACATCCTAGCTCACAAAATGGCCGCCCGTCCAAAGTGATACACTGAGGCGTTGACAGTCGTATGTTAGTTTGTCCTCTTCATCACCTGTCAGTTTACTAACACCTCTGTCAGTCATCTTACTGTCTGTTATGTACTGTTAGCAAGTACTCATGGGCATGTACTGGCTCTTTGTTACACACTGTTGGCCAAGTACTGGCTCTTACACACTGTTGGCAAGTACTGGCTCTTTGTTACACACTGTTGGCCAAGTACTGGCTCTTACACACTGTTGGCAAGTACTGGCTCTTTGTTACACACTGTTGGCCAAGTACTGGCTCTTACACACTGTTGGCAAGTCCTGGCTCTTTGTTACACACTGTTGGCAAGTACTGGCTCTTACACACTGTTGGCAAGTCCTGGCTCTTTGTTACACACTGTTGGCAAGTCCTGGCTCTTTGTTACACACTGTTGGCAAGTACTGGTTCTTACACACTGTTGGCAAGTACTGGCTCTTACACACCGTTGGCAAGTACTGGCTCTTTGTTACACACTGTTGGCAAGTACTGGCTCTTACACACTGTTGGCAAGTACTGGCTCTTTGTTACACACTGTTGGCAAGTACTGGCTCTTTGTTACACACTGTTGGCAAGTACTGGCTCAAACACACTGTTGGCAAGTACTGGCTCTTACACACCGTTGGCAAGTACTGGCTCTTACACACTGGTTAAGGTACTGGCTCTTTGTTACACACTGTTGGCAAGTACTGGCTCTACACACCGTTGGCAAGTACTGGCTCTTACACACCGTTGGCAAGTACCGACTCTTACACACCGTTGGCAAGTACTGACTCTTGTTACACACTGTTGGCAAGTACTGGCTCTCTACACACACTGTTGGCAAGTACTGGCTCTTACACACTGTTGGCAAGTACTGGCTCTTTGTTACACACTGTTGGCAAGTACTGGCTCTTTGTTACACACTGTTGGCAAGTACTGGCTCAAACACACTGTTGGCAAGTACTGGCTCTTACACACCGTTGGCAAGTACTGGCTCTTGTTACACACTCGTTGGGTACTGGCTCTTTGTTACACACTGCTGGCAAGTACTGGCTCTTGTTACACACTGGCAAGTACTGGCTCTCTCTTACACACTGTTGGCAAGTACTGGCTCTTACACACTGTTGGCAAGTACTGGCTCTTTGTTCCACACTGTTGGCTAGTGCTGGCTCTTTTTTACACACTGTTGGCAAGTACTGGCTCTTACACACTGTTGGCAAGTACTGGCTCTTTGTTACATATTGTTGGCAAGTACTGGCTCTTTGTTACACACTGTTGGCAAGTACTAGCTCTTTGTTACACACTGTTGGCAAGTACTGGCTCTTACACACTGTTGGCAAGTACTGGCTCTTACGCACCGTTGGCAAGTACTGGCTCTCTCTTACACACTGTTGTCAAGTACTGGCTCTTGAAAGTACCCAAATATATACCGCTGTTGGTAAAGTTTTGGTCTCAAAAGAAAAAAAACTATCTTGGTGTTGTGACGACATTGTTAGACAGGTCACAACAGGTCACAACACTTACACCAGACCTTTGAGAGTTTACTATTTACTACACCTAACCTAACCTAAACCTAACCTAAACCAAACCTAACCTAACCTAACCTAACATAAGGTTGTGAGTGACCTGTAGTAGGGCGACCATCATTCAACTTCAGTTATATATATTCGACTATTTTCCATTGAGGAGTAAATAAATTTCTAGTTAATCATTATTGGTATTTTGCCTTATAAACTATGCTATTATAGACTCAAATCACCTCTTTAACCCCTGACCAAAACTGCTAGTTGTGATAGTTTACACGGTAGTAGCACCTATCACTCGCAACTATTCATTACCTGTACAAACAAGTTCTTAAATTATCTCTGAATCGATGTTATGGAAGGTGGTTTTGATAGGGCGGTCCTGTGCATGGGAGTGGGGAGGAGGAAGGAGGTGTGGTGGAACTACTTAAATCATAAAAATCCATTGGTATTCCTCCGCCACCAACATGATTAGATTTCGACTCGAGATTAGTACTTTAGAAATCGAATCCACACGATGCTATAGTGTTTACATCTGGTCAGCCATTTTGTGTTCCTTACCTGTGTGGCTGTGATGTATGTTGTTGTTGTGTCCTCGTGTGTTGTTGTGTCCTCGTGTGTTGTTGTGTCCTCGTGTGTTGTTGTGTCCTCGTGTGTTGTTGTGTCCTCGTGTGTTGTTGTGTCCTCGTGTGTTGTTGTGTCCTCGTGTGTTGTTGTGTCCTCTTGTTGTTGTGTCCTCGTGTGTTGTTGTGTCCTCGTGTGTTGTTGTGTCCTCGTGTGTTGTTGTGTCCTCGTGTGTTGTTGTGTCCTCGCGTGTTGTTGTGTCCTCGTGTGTTGGTGACCTGTGACGTCTCGAAAACATTAATTTGGGTTTCCTTCTGCTAACCCCTTCAACATCTCTGTAAGATTCGCCTTGTCGTGTCCTGTCTGGGGAACTGACAGTCCTAAGAATTACTCCTGAACTAGAATTACACCTGAACTAAAATTACACCTGAACTTGAATTACACCTGAACTAGAATTACACCTGAACTAAAACGTCTTGATTATCCAGGTAAACAAGAGAGGTATTGATTCTACATAACATTCCTAATAATTACACGGTCTTGGCCCGATAAGTCTTTTGATGACAGTATCTCATCTGGGGAGTCTTTAAGATGGCCGACACGCCGCCATTTTGTGAGGTATATACTTTTCACCTGTATAACCGGTAATAACGTGTAATTATACCATAACATCCTTATAATTACATTGTTATTCATGAATTACTATTTTTTATCATCTTTATGTATGTTTTCGTGTGTGTGTGTGTGTGTGTGTGTGTGTGTGTGTGTGTGTGTGTGTGTGTGTGTGTGTGTGTGTGTGTGTGTGTGTGTGTGTGTGTGCGTGTGTGTGTCACGTATGAAATCCCATAACTAGTAAATTGTCTCTGGCTATTTCTGTATCTCAGGCCTCTTAAATACAGTACTACTAGTAAGTAATCGGCTAGTAAATCTGTGCTATTTTTTGTGGAAGGATGAGTTAAAAGACGTGACAATGTGGTAATATTACGAACAATAGTCCACAAACTCTTATGGTCATAGAGAAATCCAATATCATCCCCTCGAGTGGTTCTGTGTCGCAGGTGTGGCAGAGTCGAGGCTGGTACACAGGTGTCATAATTAATCACTTGGCAGCTGGAACGTGGGTGTCATATTGCTTGACAGGAGGTACAGGGTGTCGTATAGCTTGACAGTAGGAACATGGGTGTCATATAGCTTGACAGTAGGAACATGGGTGTCATATAGCTTGACAGTAGGAACATGGGTGTCATATAACTTGACAGTAGGAACATGGGTGTCATATAGCTTGACAGTAGGAACATGGATGTCATATAGCTTGACAGTAGGAACATGGGTGTCATATAGCTTGACAGGAGGAACATGGGTGTCATATAGCTTGACAGGAGGAACATAGGTGTCTTATACCTTGACAGGAGGAACATGGGTGTCATATAGCTTGACAGTAGGAACATGGATGTCATATAGCTTGACAGGAGGAACATAAGTGTCTTATACCTTGACAGGAGGAACATGGGTGTCATATAGCTTGACAGGAGGAACATGGGTGTCATATAGCTTGACAGGAGGAACATGGGTGTCATATAGCATGACAGGAGGAACATGGGTGTCATATAGCTTGACAGGAGGAACATGGGTGTCATATAGCTTGACAGTAGGAACATGGGTGTCATATAGCTTGACAGGAGGAGCATAGGTGTCTTAGACCTTGACAGGAGGAACATGGGTGTCATACAGCTTGACAGTAGGAACATGGGTGTCATATAGCTTGACAGTAGGAACATGGGTGTCATATAGCCTGGCAGTAGGAACATGGGTGTTATATAGCTTGACAGGAGGAACATGGGTGTCATATAGCTTGACAGGAGAAACATGGGTGTCATATAGCTTGACAGGAGGAACATAGGTGTTATTCACATCTTGACGGCGATATTAATTCTCCTGCTAAAACTTAATTAGGAAAAACAATCACTTTGTTACGATTTATTACTAAATATTTCTCTTGAAGTTTTTGTTGATCTTAGTACTTGTTAATTTGTTTACTGTCCGTGTAGCTTATTCTTAACATTCACCTATAACACCACACATCAAAGGCCTCCACAACCTGGTGTCTGCTGAAAGTGTCCACGGCTCTGACCCATACATCAGTCCTGGCCATATATAGCCTTTCAGCAGACTTTTTCTCAAGGTGAAGTTAATGTTCCTGTTAATTAGGTCTTTTAGATTATTATATGGTTTTACTTGACCTATTCTTGTTATGTCTTCTATACGTCTACCATCAGAGTTAATGCTACTTCTTAAACACACGCAGTTTTTACTTGTTTCTCTTACCTGCCATATTTTTATTTTATTTTAGGATTTATGACCATTTTCGAGACCACCGTTACTTTAGTCTTTACAGCATAAGATCTTAACCCATATTCGTCATTTTTGTTTCCAATAATCTGTTCACCAGTTTTTATAATGTCTTCAGTGATTGATTGATTGATTGATTGATGTTTGTTGCGTTTATGTCAACTCGATCCTCTCTCCATTGTTACTCTCTTGTCTGGTGATCTATAGTGAACAGTAATCTCTCTGTCAGTCTATCTATCTATCTATCTATCTATCTATCTATCTATCTATAAAGGCAACGTAGTGGAGAAGATTTTCCCCAGTACCTTGAAATCACGAGTTGTAGTGTTTCATTGTTGTCTTCTTATACCTGTGTCACCTGGGCTGATGGCAGTGAAGGTAATTACTTGTTTGAGAAGGTAATTTGCGTACCTGGAGGCTAACCTTCCTAGTTACAGTGAACTTTCCTGATCATGAGCTAAGGTGTTGGTCAAGACTTTACTTTAAAAAGTTTAATTCTTCCTTTTGTTGGTCAGGTCAACATTTAGGACCATTTGGGGATACAGGAGGTTAGGCGCCGCCATCTTGTTGACGTCTCGGGTCACGACATGGCCGGCCGCCCACAGTGCCAACATGTTTACCAACTATACGGTGGTGGCACTCATTCTACAGGGGTTCCATAAATTGTTTGACCCATTTTAAAATTAACAATCTTGACAGATAATTCCTGGATATTTGTGGACACTGTATGACAACTCTAGCATACGTACAGTATACTTGTGGTCGTGTGTCATTTATCAACATTATTCCCTAATTATATCATAATGTTAACCATACAGGGACGTGTTTATTTATGCAACTGAAAAAAATGGCTTTGATGTGTGGAATTTTTTTTCAAAGTAAATAGAAAATTTGGTCATGTTTTTGTCTCTGATATATACAAAAAGGTGGTATTTTTTCAAGTTATATATAGAAAAGAAGTCTTATTTTCCCCCAGCTTATTTATAGAGAAAAGTCTTATTTTCTCAAGGTAATATATTGAAAAAAGTCTATATTTTTTCCCAATTGAAATATAGAAGAATAGTCGTATTTTTCTTCAGGTGATAACATAGAAAAGAAGTAAAATTTTACCAGCTTAAATACAGAGAAACACAGTTGTAGTTTTTCCCAGGTGATATAATCAATGGTTGTTCTCAGTAACTAGAATCTCTCCTGACTTACAACGACCGTACTAAGCGAGAGAGTACAACTGCCTAGATGGTACACCACTAAATGCTGCTGCCGGCAAAAACTGGGGAGACACGAAATCTGTCACTAAAGTTGTTTTTTTGCAGAACTCCGATCAATTATTCATCAACTCTAAAAATCCTCACCATGAGTCTGGTCAAACACGAGTGGTAAGGGAGGCAGAGAAGGTTAGGTGAGTAACAGCAGCACCAGAGATTATTAATATTAACCATATCACATCAAGAACTCTAACCCTATACTGATCTTTGTATATAGGCAGAAGTATAAGATCATTTAATCGATCTGAAGTAACCCGGCCTACAGGTCCTCTCTCGCTATACATCAGAACTAATAGAGTCAAACTAAGATCATCCCACAGCCACCATATATGTGATGTGGAGGAAGTGATGAAGTTGCTGCTCTCCTTTGGGTGATGGAGGTTGCTGCTAGCGGGGAAGAAGTTATATTTCGTTAACTTCATTGTCAATGATCTGTGCAGCATTAGTTGATGACTGTCTGTGAGGGCTGTTGCTACAAAGGCCAGCCATGTGAATGCCCTGAAAATCGAAACAAATGTGTTGTGTTGCAGCACGTCTGTTGTGACGGTACAGTAAACGAAGCCTCAAGTCATCCGAGTGTGTGAACAATACAGAGCTCCAGACACTCGAGGTCTTCTGTGTGTCTGTTAACAAGGCTAGATTTAAGAGGTTCCTGTATGAGAAGTGGAGTGAGGAGCAGCTGCTGGCGCCAACTTGTCTGATCCTAACTGGTGGCGTCAAGGAAATAAAAAAAATGCTTCTTAACACTTAAATGTCGTATTTTATACTTGTTCTTTTAAACAATCAAACAGCCTTTTGTTTTTGCCCCGACTCTGTATTTATTGATATTGTTGTTTGTTATCAAAACAATGTTCACTTCTTTATCTCATTATTAGGAATATTCACAGGTAACTGAACAACTCTGTCCCTTTACGTTCTGCTCTGAGGATGGAGCGAGTGATTTCCCGAAACGTATGTTAATTGTTTATAGCAGCGATGTAGCGTGTGACTCGGGCCTCACAGAGAGGTTGTTAATATCAAAGGTTCAGTATCAAAGTAATATCTGGGTAATGACGTAATAGCTTGGTCGTAAAAGGTAAGAGTGAGTCCTTATCAACGTTGTTTTGACGGTGAGTCATTGTGGGTTATACAGCTGTGTTAGAGGGTCTGGGGAAACACGGTATTTCGTAATTGTTTTATAGCCTATTTTATTGTTATCCAATGTCAAGTCCTTCTCGTTCAAGAAACCATGAAAATTTGAAGAACATTCACTGCAGTGTTTGGATGAGCAATCCGTTCCCAAATTGATCTTAAGAAGGAATAAAAAAAAATTCCTAAACGTTCAAAAGGTTGGTATTTGGACGTTGCTATTGGAGGCATAATGTGTTGTCTAATGGTAGACCCTGCTGACATATGACATCAAAAAATCTGTGACCAAGTCTCAGGTTGCTAATCTGACTTTCTGCCTCATTTACACACAATTGCAGGGTTTCAATTGTTTCTCTTCCGTTGACAACACAACATACATATATCGTTTCTAACACTTGATATGCTATATTTTATCTATTTCTATATTTGTTTATGGTGCACCACCCCCAACACTGATATGGGTCGGTGACCTGTGTCCCGGTGGGCTAATTTTAATAAACAAAAAATTGCAGTCCAGCGGAACACTTGATAACCCTTTGCCGAACTCTGGGGTACTGCGGAACACTCTTTTGACATCACGGAGTCCTAGATTATATTAATCTCAAACAACACGCCTTAATATTGATTGGAACTAATTAGAGAAGTAAAAACAACTGCTCATTAATCTCTTGGAGTAACAACAATAACCTTCGTCATCACCAGAAGCAATAACCCAACTTGGGCTGTAACACTGAGCTGTTCTTTACCACATGTTGTCTGCCTAAGTTGTGATCCTAGAGTCAAGTAGATATGATTTCTATAAGCCAACCTTCCACAGCACTCCAAGCCTGTTTCCACACACACACACACACACACACCAGTAAAATGATACCGACAGTCAAAGTTTATCAAGACAGTAATATGAACAAGGTTACCCCCAGTTTCTCACCCCTGTTAAGCGTTGGTTTGATCCAGATAACTTAAACGGGAGGAAAATCAAGCTAAATTTTTCCATGTTATGATTTAGAAAGTTTCAGTACTGACAAGACAGACAGACACAGACAGGCAGGCAGACAGACAGACAGACAGACAGACAGACAGACAGGTAATGGTCATGAGGATTATTACCTACCTGTGGCATTAATGATTTACCTGTTGGCTTTCCTTCCTAGATACATTAACTTTTTTTTTAATCTTGAACCGAAGTGATGATCAAGGCTACACTAAGATTTTACTTTTAGAGATTTTAATTCTTCCTTTTGCTGGTCAGGTCATTATTTCGGATCATTTGGGGATACAGGGGGTCAAGCACCGCCATTTTGTTGATGTCTCGGGTCACGACATGGCCGGCCGCCCACAGTGCCACAACACGGAGGGCGGCGGCGGCACTCCTGACCTCTGATCAATACATGTGTGTGTGTGTGTGTGTGTGTTAAGCAGTTGAACTAGGCTTATAATTTTCGAGGGTTATAATTAGTTTCAATATCCATCGGTAATATTTACACCTTTATTCAGAAATATCAGGTACAGTGACTTCTAGTGACTCTTACAGTGACTTACAGTGACACAGTATGGTGCAGCAACCAGTGATTATGGTGTAATATGATACTTCAAGTCTTCCTAGTATAAAAAGATGTTCATTTAAACACTATACATATGAAATTATACACATCTAAAAGGTACAAAGTCAGTTATTGCCACATATTGATACATAATATAGCCATGGGTTATATTTCCTTGTTGTCATATTGGTATTTCTTGCCAAAACAGAATAACTAAGTAATTATAACTTACCTGTGCAAAGAAATGATTATCTTAAGTGGATGGTAAGCTTATTGATGGTAGACATAGATGTTATTGTGATTCATTATAGGTTCTGAGATAATGTTATCGTCATTGTCACTTAACCTCAGTATAATGTGTTAAACCTTAGACTGAAAAATGAATACTTCTGACAAGGTTTCATATGGTATTTCAGGCTACACAAACAGTCTGGAATCTCACAGGAATAACCTTATTCATCAGGCTGATACAATACTTTGGTGACAGAAGAAATTAATCAGTATTTATTATTGAACACACTGACTGGTGTTAAACCTGTGTTAATAATTTGAATCTCGGTTTATTTTGCACCGTGGTTGTCGTAGCGAAAATATTGAATCTAATTTTAATAGAGAAATAGATTGTTTTATGGAAGAGATGGGAATAAATTTATATGAGAATTAGTATGGGAAAGTAAGGGGGTATGCCTATCTAGTTATACAGGTAAAGGTGTGTTTCTGTGTCATGTAAACAGTGATTTGATGTCGTGGTAGTTTATTGTACGAAGATTATTGATCATTAGTGATAAAAATAGTTATAGGTCGATTTATCTTTCGAGTTGTCATGTTTTTCTATTTTCTTATCGGGATTCTTATTATTATTTGCAGGTCTGTTATTTTTCATTCACTCTTTCGATCGTTCCTTGTTCATTCTACACTTCATGATATTACGTAAGGTCATTCAATTAGTCATAGAGGAGTTATGTTATGTTGTTATGTTGTTATGTTGTTATGTTAGGTTAGGTTAGGTTAGGTTAGGTTAGGTTAGGTAGGTTAGATTAGGTTAGGTTAGGTTAGGCTAGGTAGGTTAGGTTAGCATTCCAATGTTTTGCCTTCAATTAAAAAACAAAATGGGAGAGGGAGGTGGCAGGCAGCTATCAAACAGGGAGGTAC
>NW_024740881.1:0-6226 GCF_018991925.1 Homarus americanus | reverse complement strand
TCAGGGGCTTTTGTTATACTCGGTGAGGGGACTTTGTTATACTCGATCAGGGGACTTTGTTATACTTGTTCAGGGGACTTTGTTATACTTGATCTGGGGACTTTGTTATACTCGATGAGGGGGCTTTGTTATACACGATCAGGGAGGCTTTGTTATACTTGATCAGGGGCCTTTGTTATAATCATTCAAGGGACTTTGTTATACTCAATCAGGGGACTTTGTTATACTCGACCAGGGGAGTTTGTTATACTCGACCAGGGAACTTTATTATACTCGATCAAGGGCCTTTGTTAAACTCGATCAGGGTCCTATGTTATACTCGATCAGGGGACTTTGTTATACTCGATGAGGGGCCTTTGTTAAACTCGATCAGGGGACTTTGTTATACTCGATCAGGGGCATTTGTTATAATCGTTCAGGGGACTTTGTTATACTTGATCAGGGTACTTTGTTATACTCGATTAGAGGCCTTTGTTATACTCGATCAGGGGACTTTGTTATACTCGATCAGGAGACTTTGTTATACTCGGTGAGGGGACTTTGTTATACTCGATCAAGGACTTTCTTATACTCGATCAGGGGACTTTGTTATACTCGATGAGGGGGCTTTGTTATACTCGATCAGGGGACCATGTTATACTCGATGAGGGCACTTTGTTATACTCGATCAGGAGACTTTGTTATGCTTTTTCAGGGGACTTTGTTATGCTTTTTCAGGGGACTTTGTTATACTCGATCAAGGACTTTGTTATCCTCGATCAGGGGATTTTGTTATACTCGATGAGGGGGCTTTGTTATACTCGATCAGGGGACTTTGTTATACTCGATGAGGGGACTTTGTTATACTCGATTAGGGGCCATTTTTATACTCGATCAGGGGACTTTGTTATATTCGAATAGGGGACTTTGTTATAATCGTTTAGGCGACTTTGTTATACTCCTTCAGGGGACTTTGTTATACTCGATCAGGGGACTTTGTTATACTCGACCAGGGGAGTTTGTTATACTCGATCAGGGGACTTTGTTATACTCGATCAGGGGAATTTGTTATACTCGATCAGGGGACTTTATTATATTCGATGAGGGGACATTGTTATTCTCGATCATGGGACTTTGTTATACTCGATGAGGGGCCTTTGTTATACTCGATCAGGGGACTTTGTTATACTCGACCAGGGGACTTTGTTATACTCGATGAGGGGCCTTTGTTATACTCGGTCAGGGGACTTTGTTATACTCTATCAGAGACGCTGTTGAACTCGATGGGGCCTTTGTTATACTCGGTCAGGGGACTTTGTTATACTCTATCAGGGGACTTTGTTATACTCGATCAGCGGACTTTGTTATTCTCGATCAGGGGACTTTGTTATACTCATTCAGGGAACTTTGTTATACTTGATTAGAGGACTTTGTTATACTCGATGAAGGGCCTTTGTTATACTCGACCAGGGGACTTTGTTAAAATTGTTCAGGGGACTTTGTTATACTCGATCAGGGGCCTTTGTTAAACTCGATAAGGGGCCTTTGTTATACTCGATGAGGGGACTTTGTTATACTCGATCAGGGGACTTTGTTATACTCGATCAGCGGACTTTGTTATACTCGATCAGGGGACTTTGTTTTACTCGATGAGGGGCCTTTGTTATACTCGATCAGGGGACTTTGTTATACTCGATCAGCAGACTTTGTTATTTTCGATCAGGGGACTGTGTTATACTCGATCAGGAGACTTTGTTATACTCGAATAGGGGACTTTGTTATAATCGGTTAGGCGACTTTGTTATACTCGATCAGGGGACTTTGTTATACTCGATCAGGGGACTTTGTTATACTCAACCAGGGGACATTTTTATACTCGATCAGGTGCCTTTGTTAAATTCGATCAGGGGACTTTGTTGTACTTCATCAGGGGGCTTTGTTATACTTGATCATGGGACTTTGTTATACTCGATAAGGGGGCTTTGTTATACACGATCAGGGGGCTTTGTTATACTTGATCAGGACCCTTTTATCATCGTTCAAGGGACTTTGTTATACTCGATCAGGGAACTTTGTTATACTCGATCAGGGGACTTTGTTATACTCTACCAGGGGAGTTTCTTATACTCGACCAGGGGACTTTGTTATACACGATGAGGGGCCTTTGTTAAACTCGATGAAGGGCCTTAGTTATACTCGACCAAGGGACTTTGTTATACTCGATCAGGGGCCTTTGTTAAACTCGATCAGGGGCCTTTGTTATACTCGATCAGGGGACTTTGTTATACTCTATCAGGGGACTTTGTTATACTCGATCAGGGGACTTTGTTATGCTCGACCAGGGGAGTTTGAAATACTCGACCAGGGGACTTTGTTATACTCGATTAGGGGCCTTTGTTATACTCGATTAGGGAACTTTGTTATCCTCGATCAGGGGACTTTGTTATACTCGATCAGGGGCCCTTGTTGTACCCGATTAGGGGACTTTGCAATACTCGATCAGGGTACTTTGTTATACTCGGTGAGGGGACTTTGTTATACTCGATCAGGGGGCTTTGTAATACACGATCAGGGGGCTTTGTTATACTTGATCAGGGGCCTTTGTTATAATCGCTCAAGGGACTTTGTTATACTCGATCAGGGCACTTTGTTATACTCGATCGCGGGACTTTGTTATACTCGACCAGGGGAGTTTCTTATACTCGACCAGGGGACTTTGTTATACTCGATGAGGGGCCTTTGTTAAACTCGATGAGGTCGCCTTTGTTATACTCGATCAGGGGACTTTGTTATACTCGACCAGGGGAGTTTGCTATACTCGACCAGCGGACTTTGTTTTACTCGATCAGGGGCCTTTGGTATACTCGATTTGGGAACTTTGTTATACTCGATCAGGGGACTTTGTTATACTCGTTCAGTGGACTTTGTAATACTCGATCAGGGGCCTTTGTTGTACCCGATCAGGGGACTTTGGTATACTCGATCAGGGTACTTTGTTATACTCGGTGAGGGGACTTTGTTATACTCGATCAGGGGACTTTGTTATACTCGATCGGGGACTTTGTTATATGATCAGGAGACTTTTGTTATACTCGATGAGGGGGCTGGTATACTCGGTGGGGACTTTGCTATCCTCGATCAGGGGCCAGGGCCTTTGTATAATCGTTCAGGGACTTTGTTATACTCGATCAGGGACTTTGTTATACTCGATGAGGGCGCTGTTAAACTCGATGAGGGGCCTTTGTTATACTCGACCAGGGGACTTTGTTAAAATTGTTCAGGGGACTTTGTTATACTCGATCAGGGACTTTGTTATACTCGATCAGGAGACTTTGTTATACTCGATGAGAGGACTTTGTTATACTCGATCAGGACTTTCTTATACTCGATCAGGGGACTTTGTTATATCTCGATGGGGGCTTTGTTATACTCGATCAGGGGACTTTGTTATACTCGATGAGGCACTTTGTTATACGCGTCAGGAGACTTTGTTATGCTTTTCAGGGACTTTGTTATACTCGATCAAGGACTTTGTTATCACCGATCAGGGATTTTGTTATACTCGATGAGGGGACTTTGTTATACTCGATCGGGGACTTTGTTATACTCGATGAGGGACTTTGTTGTTATACTGCATTTTATACTCGATCAGGGGCTTTTGTTATACTCGAATAGGGACTTTGTTATAATCGTTTAGGCGACGTTATACTTGATCAGGGGCTTTGTTATACTGATCAGGGACTTTGTTATACTCGACCAGGGAGTTTGTTTATACTCGATCAGGGACTTTGTTATACTCGATCAAATTTGTTATCTCGATCAGGGGACTTTGTTATATTCGATGAGGACTTTGTTATTCTCGATCATGGGACTTCGTTATACTCGATGAGGGCCTTTGTTATACTCGATCAGGGACTTTGTTATACTCGAGACAGGGACTTTGTTATACTCGATGAGGGCCTTTGTTACTTTGTTATACTCGATGAGGGCCTTGTTATACTCGACCAGGGATTTTGTTATAATCGTTCAGGGACTTTGTTATAATTGAACAGGGACTTTGTTAAACTCGATGAGGGCCCTGTTATACTCGATCAGGACTTGTTATACTCTATCAGGGACTTTGTTATATTCCGATCAGGCCCTGTTATACTCGATCAGGGACTTTGTTATACTCTATCAGGACTTTGTTATACTCATCAGGACTTTGTAATACTGATCAGGGCCTTTGTTAAACTCGATCAGGGGCCTTTGTTATACTCGATCAGGGATTTTGTTATTTCGATCAGGAACTTTATTATACTGTTCAGGGACTTTGTTATACTCTGATCAGGGACTTTGTTATACTCTCGATGAGGGTCTTTGTTATACTTCGACCAGGGACTTTGCTATAAACGTCAGGGACTTTGTTATACTCGATCAGGGACTTTGTTATACTCGATCAGGGGACTTTGTATATACTCGACCAGGGAGTTTGTTATACTCAACAGGGACTTTGTTATATCGGATCAGGGCCCTTTTGTTAAACCGATCAAGGGCCTTTGTTATACTCGATCAGGGACTTTGATATACCCGATCAGGGGACTTTGTTATACTTATCAGCGGACTTGTTATACTTGGATCAGGGACTTTGTTATACTCGATGAGGGGCCTTTGTTATACTCAATCAGATTCTTGTTATACCTCGATCAGCGGACTTTTGTTTTTCCCGATCTGGGGATTTTGTTATACTCGTTCAGGGACTTTGTTATACTTGATAAGGGACATTGTTATTCCTGATGAGGGGCCTTTGTTAAACTCGATGAGGGGCCTTTTTGGTTATACTCTCGACCAGGGGACTTTGTTATACTTGATCAGGGCCTTTGTTAAACTCGATATGGGGACTTTGTTGTACCTGAAGAGGACCTTTATAGAATTTCGATAGGGACCTTGTTATACCTGATGAGGGGCCTTTTGTTATACCCGACCAGGACTTTTGTTATAATCGTTCAGGGACTTTGTTATACCTGATCAGGGGACCTTGTTATACTCCTGATCAGGGGAATTTGGTTATACTCGACCAGGGAGCTTGTTATACTCGACCAGGGACTTACAGATTTGATGAGGGCCTTCAGCAAACTGATCAGGGACCTGTACCCGATCAGGGACTTTTGTTATACTCGATGAGGGCCTGTCATACCTTGAACAGGGATTTTGTTATAATCGTTCAGGGACCGTGTTATAATTCAGCAGGGACTTTGTTAAACCTCGATGAGGGGCCTTTGTTAAAACTCTGATCAGGGCCTCTGTTATACCTGATCAGGGGACTTTTGTTATACCCTCTATCAGGACTTTGCTATACCTCGATCAGGGCCTTGTTATAGTCGATTTTAGAACTTGGTTTGCCTTAATTAGCATCTGTTAATATACCTGACCAGCGGACCCTGTTATACTCGGGGATCAGGGGACTTTGTTATACTCAACAGATTTTGCCATCCTGATCAGGGGACATTGTTATACCCCAGAGGGGGTCTTTGGTATACTCGATCAGGGAACTTTTGTTATACTCGGTGAGGGGACTTTTGTTATACCTCGATCAGGGACTTTGTTATAATCGTTAGGGGACTTTTGTTATACTCTGACTCAGGGATTCTGTTATCCTCGACATAGCTTGTTATGCTACCCATCATCAGGGGCTTTGTTATACTTGGATCGTGGGGCCTTTATTTCAATCGCTCAAGGGACTTTTTATACCGATCAGGGACTTGTTATACTCTCGATGAGGGCCTTTTAAAACTATGAGGCCTCGTTATACTCGACCAAAGGACTTTTGTTATACTCGATCAGGGCCTTTGTTAAACCTGCTGATCAGGGGCCTTTTGTTATACTCCACTGCATTTTCGTTATTTTAATTGTGAAACTCGTTATACCTGTCTGGTGGAATTTCAAGAGATATCGATCAGGACTGGTACAATTTGATGAAAAAATTGCTTATACTCTCGACCAGGGGGATCTTGCTATAAACGGTCAGGGGGACTCTGTTTATGACTCTTTGATCAGGACTTTGCTTACATTTTGACTGGGGGAGCTCGTTATACCGACCAGGGGAGCTTGTTATACCACCAGGAACTTCTGTATATATTCGATCAGGGCCTTGTTAAACCCTGACCAAGGCCTTTGTTATACCCGATCAGGGGACTTGTTATACTCGATCAGGGGACTTTGTTATACTCGACCAGCGGACTTCGTTATACTGATCAGGGACTTTGTT
>NW_024740880.1:0-21709 GCF_018991925.1 Homarus americanus | reverse complement strand
TTTTACGGGATTACTTAAGCTCCTACACTAAAACCTGCCGACCTAACCTAACCTTTTTTACCCACCTCTACCTACTTACCTAACCTGACATAATCTAACCTAACCTGACGTAATCTGACCTAACCTGACATAATCTAACCTAACCTGACATAATCTAACCTAACCTGACATAATCTAACCTAACCTGACATAATCTAACCTAACCTGACGTAATCTGACCTAACCTGACATAATCTAACCTAACCTGACGTAATCTGACCTAACCTGACATAATCTAACCTAACCTGACGTAATCTAACCTAACCTGACATAATCTAACCTAACCTGACATAATCTAACCTAACCTGACATAATCTAACCTAACCTGACGTAATCTGACCTAACCTGACATAATCTAACCTAACCTGACATAATCTAACCTAACCTCCCCGTCTGACATAAGCCAACCTAATCAAACCTAACTTTCCCACCTACCTAACATAACCTATCTACTTATTACCTACCTAACCCCTTTAACCCAACCTGACATAATCTAACCTAACCTATTGAAACTTAACTTAACCACCTACCTCATCTAACACCACTTTGTAATCTCTCTGTGCTACAGCTGACAGGATGAGTATGGGGGCACAATAAACTAGCCTCTAAGTGGCAAAATTAACAAAACTAACCTAACCTAACCCAACCTGACTTAACCTAACCTGATCTGATCTATCCAACTTAAAAAACTTAGAATATATAATAAAGCCGTTAGGTTAATTTAGGCTAAATATGGTTGATTCATATTTTGTTTTGACAGAAATTCCCGGCAAAATAACGTATCTATATTGAGAACCACCGCCATGTTGGTTCCACGTTAACAAGACACGGATACACTACAGCCGCACCCTTATTCACTACCTCCTAAGATGTCCCCACACACAACGCTTCCGTGACGCCTGCTGGACCACCACTCCACGACCCCCTGACGGAGACACGATGATCCTCCCAATACTGGCCAGATATTTTGTAAATAATATTAATTATGTGTTAAAGGAACATCCTTCCTTCCTTAGGCTTTAGTAAGCCCCTTTATAATATTTATACTGTATATACTTTTCACACTTGCCAGATGATTCTGGTGTCATTGTACAGGGGTACCTAGTGACAGCACTAGGATCCCGCTTCCTCTATCAAGGAATAAACAATTGAAATTGAAAATTGAATTGATACACTACAGAATAACCCGCGTTCGTTTAACCTCAATTACTACAGTTTACTTTATAATCTTATTTCACAATCTTCACTACATCTCGCTTCACAATCTTCACTGCATCTCACTTCACAATCTTCAGCCAGGTGAGGTTTATGGATCGGGCTTTTTGTGCGAGAGACAGGAAACGTAGGACTAGGGTATGTTTTCCTGGGGCTGGGATAGGGCATGTAGCCGAGAGGTTAGACAGAGTTTTGTCAGGGGAGGGTACCAATCCAGTAGTGTGTCTTAGTGTGGGGGGAAACGATATAGGTAAGGTTAGGAGTAAGGAACTTTTCAAGAGGTATAGGGAGGCGCTGGGGAAGATTAGAGATAGGGGAGGGGTCCTGATAGTATGTGGTGTCTTGCCTAGAAGAGGGGTTGGTCGTGAATGGCTGTCCAGGGCAATTGCTATTAATTGCCGACTGGAAAAACATTGTGCAAACAATGGTTGGGCATTCATTGATGACGGGCAACGATTTTATGGCAACGACTACCTGTACTGTCGCGACGGAGTACACTTGTCTCGTGAGGGGGTAAAGACGTTGTCTGCATCCCTGGAGCGTGAAATTGTCACTCCGAAGGGGGGGTTTCGCCAGTAGAGAGGGGGCGGGGAAAATGGGAGTAAAAAAACAAGCAGGTCCTGGGAAGTAGTGAAACAGAAGTAGATAATGCTGAAAATATAGTTAGTCATAATAACAAACATCAAAGTAATAAATGTAAAACAGATAGAAACGGAAGAAATATATTGAGTGTTTATTATACTAATAGTAGAAGCCTGTGTAACAAAATGGACCAGCTCAGGGCCATTGTTAGTAAAGAGAACATAGATATAATTGCAATAACGGAAACATGGATAAATTCAAACAGCAAGCATTTTTAGCAGAATTTCATTTTCCAGGATATAACCTATTTAAATTTGACAGAGTAGGAAGGAGAGGTGGCGGTGTAGCAGTGTATATCAGGGTGTCATTAAAAGGCTGCAATAAATCAAACATTAAAACAAATAGCGACAATGAAAGTATTTGCGTAGAGATTGGTGAGGGCAGTGAATCCGTAGTCATTGGTGTTATATATAGACTACCTAATTTGAGTAGGAACGATGGTAAATTGCTATGGGAGGAAATAAAGAAGGCATCTGATAGAAACAATGTATGTATTCTAGGCGATTTCAACTTTCAGGCATAGATTGGAAAAATCAACTTAGCGATAATGAATCTGAAGATTTTATAGAAGTAGTACAGGATAGTTTTATATATAAATTTATAAACTTGCCCACTAGAGGAAATAATATCCTCGATTTAGTTCTCAGTAATAATGAAAATCTAGTAAAAGATGTTGGGATTGGAGACGAACTAGGAAACAGTGATCATAAAGCCATATATTTTAACATAATATGGAATGGCAGGAAGAAGGAAAATTCGGCCTTGATCCCGGATTTTAGGAATGCTAATTACGGTAGCATAAGGAGAGACCTAAGGGATGACCCTATGGTCAAAAGATTAATCCCCCCCACACCTCCGGAAACTGTCAACTTAGGACAGGATAACCCTGAATTTAATTTAGCAGCTACTTATGAACAATTTATTGCGACAATCAATAATGCCCAAAATAAACACATCCCTAAAAGAAAATTCAGATCGATACGGAACCAACCAAAATGGATGAATAATAGACTCTTAGATCTTCTAGGAAAAAGAAAGGAGTATATAGAAAAGTTAAGAAAGGCGAAAATCACTTACTTGGTTACTATCAGAACCTAACAAGACAGGTATAAACAGAAATTAGGAAAGCAAAGAGAAATTATGAAATCAAGGTAGCAAACTAATCGAAATATACCCCCAAAGCTTTTTATCAACTGTATAAATCAAAGGTTAGAGATACAATAGGTCCCCTTAAAACTACGACAGGAGAAATGACTGATGATGAGTTAGAAATGTGTAGTACGTTAAAAAGTCATTTTCGCTCCGTATTCACAAATGAAAACCTAGCACAGTTTCCAGAAGTTCATAAGGTATATAACGACAGTATAGAAAATATGTTGATGAATATCAATACTAGTAACGATGTGCTTAAAGTAATTAACAAACTGAAGCTCTCATAAATCGCCTGGTCCAGACGAGGTATATGCTGTAGAATATTAAAAGAATGTAGAGATGAGTTGAGAAATCCATTAGCAGTTTTATTTATCAAGTCATTAGAATCGGCCTAGTGCCAGAAGCTTGGAAACTTGGGTAAAATGTAGTTCCGACAAAAAAGGGTGATAAATCAATAGCATCAAATTACCGCTCCCATTAGTCTCACGTCAATCATAGGCAAGTTGCTAGAGTCAATTATTGCTACAAAAATCAGAAGCCACCTTTGAAACATTCAACTTAATTCATTCTTTTCTCAGCACGGGTTCACCTAGGGATCTTCTTGTCTCACAAATTTGTTTAGCCAGAAGTATTTGAAGGTAGATAATGATAAGTCATATGATATAATTTATTTAGATTTCAGTAAAGCATCTGATAGAGTCCTCAGAGAGATTGATAAGGAAGGTAGAAGCACATGGAATAGGTGGATCAGTATTAAAATGGATTAGGTCATGGTTAACTGGTAGGAAACAAAGAGTCAGCATAAATGGATTAAAGTCAGGATTGGGGTGCGGTCAAAGCGGAGTTCCCTAGGATCTGTATTAGGCCCTCTGCTGTTTGTTATATTCATTAATGATCTTGATTTAGGCATAACTAGTAGGATTAGTAAATTTGCAGATGATACCAAAATGGGGAGAGTGATAAATTCAGACAGTGACTTTGAACACCTTCAAAGAGATCTAGGTACCTTACATGAGTGGTCAGTAGACTAGCAAATGAATTTTAATAGTGATAAATGCAAGGTACTACAGATAGGGAAGACGAATACAAACGTTAAGTATAAACTAGGTAACACGGAAATAGAAAACTCAGTTTGTGAAAAAATATCAAGGTGTATTTGTTAGCAACGACTTGAAACCTAGACAACAATGTATTAGCGTTCGCAACAAGGCAAACAGGATTCTTGGGTTCATATCTAGGTCTGTGAGTAACAGAACTGCTGACGTTATCTTGAAACTTTACCTAGCATTAGTGAGGCCACACATGGATTATGCGGTTCAGTTCTGGTGTCCTTATTATAGAATGGACATAGATTCTTTGGAGAGAGTACAAAGAAGAATGACAAAATGATCCATAATATTAGAAACCTTCCATATGAAGAAAGACTGAAAAGCTTAGGCTTGCATTCATTAGAGAGGCGTAGAGTTAGGGGAGATATGATAGAGGTGTTCAAGTGGGTAAGCGGGATTAACAAGGGTAAAATGGAAGATGTTCTGAAGCTCAGTAATAACGAAATAACTAGAACAAATGGCTTTAAATTAGATAAATTCCGATTCAGAAAGGATATAGGCAAGCACTGGTTTGGTAATAGAGTTGTGAATATGTGGAATAGGCTACCGAGTGCTATAGTAGGATCGGGGACGCTAGGGAGCTTCAAGACGAAGTTGGATAGGCACATGGAAGTGCTGGGATGGGTGTGAAAGGGATCTGCCCTGTAAGGGCCAGTCGGCCTCCTGCAGTATCCCACTTTCTTATATTCTTATGTTCTTATGTTCACCTCACAATCTTTACTACATCTCACCTCACAATCTTCACTACATTTCACTTCACAATCTTCACTACATCTCACTTCACAATCTTCACTACATCTCACTTCACAATCTTCACTACATCTCACTTCACAATCTTCACTACATCTCACTACACAATCTTCACTACATCTCACTTCACAATCTTCACTACATCTCACTTCACAATCTTCACTACATCTCACATGCATGCTGCCCCATCCTTCGCTGCCGATGTATATCTCCTTCACAATCTTCACCACATCTCCTTCACAATCTTCACTTTGTCTCACTTCACAATCTTCACCATCTCACTTCACAATCTTTACCACATCCTCGCTGCAATCTTCACTACATCTCACTTCACAATCTTCACTACATCTCACTTCACCCAATCTTCACTACATCTCACTTTGCAATCTTCACTTACATCCTGCTTCACAATCTTTGCTACATCTCACTTCACAATCTTCACTACATCTCACTTCACAATCTTCACTACATCACTTCACAATCTTCACTACTTCTCAATTCACGAAATCTTCACTACCTCCCACTTCACAATCTTCACTACATCTCACTACACAATCTTCACCACATCTCCTTCACAACCTTCACCATCTCCACTTCACAATCTTCCTTTTTCACATCCTCACTTCACATCTTCACTACATCTTAGCTACGTCTTACATATATCTCACTTCACAATCTTCACCAAATCTCACTTCACAATCTTCACCACAACTCACTTCACAATCTTTACCACATCTCACTTCACAATCATCACTACATCTCACTTCACAATCTTCACTACATCTCACTTCACAATCTTCACTACATCTCACTTCACAATCTTCACTACATCTCACTTCACAATCTTCACCACATCTTACTTCACAATCTTCACTACATCTCCCTTCACAATCTTCACTACATCTCACTTCACAATCTTTACCACATCTTACTTCACAATCTTCACTACATCTCACTTCACAATCTTTACCACATCTTAATTCACAATCTTCATACATCTCCCTTCACAATCTCACTACATCTCACTTCACAATCTTCACTACATCTCACTTTACAATTTTCACATCTCACTTCACAATTTTTACATCTCACTTCACAATCTTCACTACATCTCACTTCACAATCTTCACTACATCTCACTTCACAATCTTCACTACATCTCACTTCACAATCTTCACTACATCTCACTTCACAATCTTCACTAACACCATCCTTCATCACTACATATAACATCCATCATCACTACTTATAACACCATCCATCATCATCACTACATATAATACTATCCATCATCACTACATATAACACGATCCATCATCACTACATATAACACCATCCACCATCACTACATATAGAACCATCCATCACGACATATAACACCATTCGACATCATTACATATAACACCAACCATCATCACTACATATAATATCATCCATCATCACTACATATAACTCCATCCATCATCACTACATGTAACACCATCCATCATCACTACATATAAAACCAACCTATCATCACTACATATAACATCATCCATCATCACTACATATAACACCATCCATCATCACTACATATAGAACCATCCTATCATCACTACATATAATATCATCCATCATCACTACATATAACACCATCCAACATCACTACATATAACACCACCAATCATCACTACATATAACATCATCCATCATCACTACATATAACTCTATCCATCATCACTACATATAACACCATCCAGCATCACTACATATAACACCAACCATCATCACTACATATAACATCATGCATCATCAATATATATATATAACACCATCCATCATCACTACATATATTACCCTCTTATCATCACTACATATAACACCATCCATCATTACTACAATATAACGCCATCCTTCATCACTACATATAACACCATCCATCATCACTACATATTATAACACCATCCATCATCTTTACAAACACCATCCATCATCTTTACAAACACCATCCCTCTTTACTATAGTGATAAACAGAGCTTTATTTTGTTGTCAATTTCTTTAAATTCCAACCTTATTAAACCGTAATTCTTTCTGTATGGTCAAATTTTGATTTGACCTCAGTGAGAGAGCTGTTAGTGTCAGTACATCACAATGGTGTTCCGGCGCACTGTATCGAAGGTGACTAAGGTGGAGGTGAAGCCTTGCCAGATGAAGGAGAAGGGCCCCCGATCTAACAAACTGCAGACCACAAAACACACTAAGACCCAAAACAACAAGACCCAAAACAACAAGACCCAAAACAACAAGAAGAAGAAGGAAACTACCACTTTCTGCCGTGTACAAAAGGACCAGTACCTGCCATGGGGAGACTACATCTTCACCGGGAAAAAGACACAAAAGAAGCGCTGAACCTACGCTTCTGATATTTAAAAATACTGTAATAAAAACATATTAATTGATTTTGTTTGTATTATTTATGCTTTTTTTTATTTTCATCTGTAAACGTGCTGTTTTGGGAATATATTTTGAGTTACATAATATTTAGGTACAGCAGTTTATTTCACTGTATCTACTTATTTACCAAGTAACTGGACTTACAGTCTCCGATCGGGATTCTCAAAACAAATATTTGGCATCGAACTCCGTAAGTGAGCTCGTAATCTAGCCTGTAACTTACAGGACCTCAACACGATCAACCTGGATATAGTAGTCGCTATTTCCGGATTGCATGAAAAAAAATTAATAATATATGTTTTAATAATGCTTGTTAGACTTGTTTTATCATAGAATAATGAAGAAAATGTTTTGTACATCAACATACTAAAATACAATATTAGTTTTTCTTTACGACAAGAAGAGGCTTGGCTGTTCTATTTCTCGCTTTATGGAAGAGATGCAGCTTTTGTCTTCTTACAACTTTTCAAGTAATTTGTACCAAAATAGAAGATTTTTATTGTCCACATTTAGGGTATATTTTTTTTTATGACTGAATAAACTTGCAGATAGACCTTATTAATGTGGTATAGCTGTAAATATCCTTCAGTAATGAAATCCAAATATGAGGTCAAGTGAACATTTTTGCTTAGACTCCGCCTTTGTTAGGACCAAGTTATAACAAGTTATTCTGCCAAGTATCCAATAAGTACCCATGACTCAGAGTTAAATAATACCTAACCTAATCTAAGTTCATCAAACTTAATAAAAAAAGTGGGGCAAAAAATAAGTGGTAAAGAAATTTTTTTCTCAGAAAAAGAATTATATTCAGAGGTTTTTTATCCGATACCTTCAGTCGTGATTATTTTGATGCAAAATTAGTAAAATGTATTTAACCCTAACACTACCTCACCTTACCTAATCTTACCTTACCTTATCTAACCTAACCTAATGTTACCTAACCTAACCAAGCCGCAACGCTCATGATACAATTGAGTTCTCTAGAAAGTTTTAATTTCATTTTCTTTTTAAAAATACATTTGCAGAGACAACAAACTTTTGATAATTATTTCTCCAACATATCTATAAATCTGTTGATGATATATAAATTTAGGATAGGTTAGGTTTGGTGTGATTAGGATAGGTTAGGCTAGTTTAGGATAGTCTAAGTTAGCTTAGGAAAGGCTAAGTTAGGTTACGATACACTAGGTTAGGTTTTAATCTGCATGATATTTTTACTGAACTTTTAAGCGATGTTATAATCCTGGCAGCAGGGTATCGATCACGAAAATAACACTTTGGTAGTTATAACATTTGATAAAGTTTATTATTACTGTAACATGAAACAAATCACTATAGCTGTACTTATCAATCCAGTATTAAATCTGTATTATCTTTGACCATCGCTCATTGGCCAGCTTATCTCTGCACTGTTCTCTGATATAATAAAGTATTGGTGAATAGGAATATTAATCATTTGTGAGTCACTTACTATAAAGGAAACTGTAACGGATTCTATGGACAGTTGGGAATATTTTCACGGAATAAGTCGGAGTAACTCCCCTCTTGCCCAAAAGCGATCCAAGGAGTTAATTCACAGAGCGAAAATCTAGACGAGTCTTCCTTGTTTGTTTTAGGTCATAACAACGAAAAGTTTAATAATGTTTATTACAATGATTCAGGTTTTACTGTAATTCTTCTTTTTTATATTTTAGTATTTTGTAGATTTTTTCACCCAGTTCATTTCTTGTTTAGATTCATTATTGCAATTATTTTTATTACAGAGTTGAATTAAAAGTTTATATCTAAGTATTTTACAGCTTCACAAATACTTTTATAAAATGTTGATACACACAGTGGACAGTTTTTAGTTCTTTCTTGTAATACCTCAGTATTACTCTGTTAAATTCTTACCATTTACACCTGACCATTTATTTATTTATTTCACAAATTGTTTAAAGAGAGAACATCACCAGCAGGATACAGATGATGAAGTAAATAGAAGTTTGTAACCTAACCCTACCCCCCACTGCTACCCCTCCCTCTTGTCCCACATTCTTACTCGTCACTCCTACCCCTTACTCCTACCCCTTACTCCCACCCCTTAATCCCACCCCTTATTCCCACCCCTTATTCCCACCCCTTGCTCCCACCCCTTCCTTCTACCCCTTACTTCTACCCCTTACTCCTACCCCTTACTTCTACCCCTTACTTCTACCCCTTACTCCTACCACTTACTCCTACCACTTACTCATACCCCTTACTCCCACCCCTTGCTTCCACCCCTTGCTTCCACCCTCTTACTCGTACCCCTTGCTCCCAACCCTTACTCCTACCCCTTACTGCCACCCCTTACTGCCACCCCTTACTCCCACCCCTTACTCCTACCCCTTACTCCGACCCCTTAATCCCACCCCTTAATCCCACCCTTACTTCCACGCCTTACTCCCACCCCTTACTCCCACCCCTTCTCCCCACCTGCCTTACTCGCACCCTTACTCCTTTTATACTCCACCCATACTCCACCCATGCTCCACCCCTTACTCCCACCCCTTACTCCCACCCCTTACTCCCACCCCTTACTCCCACCCCTTACTCCTACCCCTTACTCCCACCCCTTACTCACACCCCTAACTCCCACCCTTACTCCCACGCCTTACTCCCATGCCTTACTCCCACCCCTTACTCCCACCACTTACTCCCACCCCCTTACTCCCACCCATACTCCTACCCCTTACTCCTACCCCTTACTCCCACCCCTTAATCCCACCCTTCTCCCCACCCGCCTCCACCCTTACTCCCCACCACTTACTCCACCCCTTCTCCCGCCTTACTCCACGCCTTACTCCCACACCCCTTACTCCCACCCATTACTCCCATCCCTTACTCCCACCCCTTACTCCCACCCCTTACTCCTACCCCTTACTCCCACCCCTTACTCCCACCCTTACTCCCACGCCTTACTCCCACCCCTTACTCCCACCCCTTACTCCCACCCCTTACTCCCACGCCTTACTCCCACCCTTCACTCCTACCCTTCGCTTCTACCCCCACTGTTACCCCCCACTACGCTGGTAATTGAAGACATCATACATTTGTTCACTTAGACACCACTTATTATTCAGGACCTAATGGCTATAATATCAGAGTCATTATTCTTAACTCAACTTTATATATATATCAATTGTCAAAAACCTTCACCACAAGAAAGAAAAGAACAGTCGGGTATGGCAGAAAATGTAATAAGCGAACATGGAGTAAGACATCAAGCTCCATATTGTAAACAAGATCATCGTCATTGTTTATTTATTGCGAGGAAAAATATTGTTCGCAATATAATTATAAAAACCTTCTGTAATTCATTCTCTTCATTACACTAAAAGGTAATGAAGTATATAAAGAAAATAGTTTATAAATTACTAAAATAAAAATACGTATAAAAAAGTAAAATAACATCTATTGATGGAATAGAAAAGAATTATATAGTAAGTGGGTAAAAGATTTCTTGGGTAGGTTTTAGAATACAATAACTGTTTTCTGCATTACACCGATGGTTCCAAGTCAGAAATTATCCTTAAGTTTTGTGAATCAGTATTTACAGTTTTTCTTAAAGGGTGACTTAAGTTACGGTCACACGATCCCTTTGATGAGCAATTAATTTGGAGCAAGAAATTACGGGTAATTTCTTCCAAATGTGGTCACACGAGTGGCTCTTGGTTCAGTTACTACAGCAAGAAAAAAAAGTTAACGCCGCTGTGCGAGTAGAAGGGAGACGGAACATCACAACAACAATGCAGACGACGCAGCAGCTATCCTTGGTATTATTGTTATTATTAAAAGAAATGAGAGAAAGCGAAGAAAAACTATTGGGGACTCGTAAGTGGCTGGCGAGGAGGAGGAACGAGTGTTTAATATAGACTGGTTCAACTATCGTAGTTACAGTAGGGAGGGTTGTTAGTGTGTGGAGAATGACCGGCTGTATGGGCTTGTGTTTTGTAAACAAACACGCTAAAACACCACCCAAATAATAAACTCAGTGTGTCGTAAAAAACTGTTTGTGCATTTTATACATAATGTTATTGATCTATGTTATATATAGCCAAGGTAAATACTCGATAAATAAGCTTCGTGTCATTAAATATGGTATTAACCGGGTTTTGAACCGATAATCTTGCTCGAAATAGTCAAGAAATTGACTATCACGATTGTCAATAAAAATGCTTAAAAAACTTGCTCGAATTTCTCGAAAATTGCTCGAAATAACTTTCCGGCAAGAAATTGCTAAAAAAAAATGCGCCCATGTGACCAGTGCTTTAAGAATTGTATGATATCCTCATGGCAATGGAAACACACACACACACACACACTCACCCCATACACAGTCACACACTCACCATGCACAATCACACACACCCATACACACACCGTACATGCACAAACCATACACACACATACACACACACACACGATCACACACACCATACATACACACACCATACACATACACACACCATACACACATACACAAACACACACACACACACCATGCACACACCATACAAACAAACAAACACACACCATATACACACACACACACACACACAATGCACACACACACACCATGCACACTCACACACACACACACCATGCACACTCACACCATGCACACACACACACCATGCACACTCACACCATGCACACACACACACTAATTGTTTTAATTTAGTTCTTGGAACTCTTAAGTGGCAGCGCTTGATGTAAACACTTCTTGGCATTTTCTGTTTATCTAGTAGCAGGTATACACACAGATGTAATATGAGAAAATAAATTATGAATTCTGTCCAGGGAAGTGTTGTGAATATGACCTTGAGATAACACTTGTGTTAAGTGTGAATTTCCCTGTCTAGTGATATGTCCAACTACTACTCTGGGCCGCGAGACAGTGGTAGTGATTACAGATTGCCCACGAGGGGGCTGGTTTATTGGGCACCCCCTTACATCCTGTGCAAGGTGAAGCGCAGAAGCGTTTACAGTGCCCAACTGGGAAGCATGCGGAGTTCATGCTTGCCTTTATGACTCATGCATTAAGGGCGTAAAAGGCCTGAAGGGTCATGGGTTTTGTCAGCAAGTTACATAAAGTGACAATGATGAGTGTGTGTGGGGAAAATTCCCGGTACAATTTATCTGTTTATGGCAAAGTGTGGCAGGTCCCTATTAATGTGAGCGGTGTTTACTGAATCAGCTGACCCTGGCTCGACCTTTTGAGAGACGCAAGCCAAGTGATCTAAGAGTCGTGAATAACATGGTGAATTACTTGGTGTTATTCATTTGGGTGAATATTTGTATAAATCAAAGGTGCTGTCACACACACACACACACACCACACGTGGCACACCACCAACACACAGTTTCTGAGAAGGAGTTTGAGATTGTATTTAACGAAGTCTTAACTGGGAAAATGTTGTATGGCTTTTGTTATGGGGTAAGTTCTGGCGTGAACATTAAGACTATTTTCATAATTTTTGTAACTAATATTTTTATCTGCCTGGTACAATTATTTATTAATTTGTATTGTAAGTTATGTCTTGATAGTCGATGTAATGTAACAATTTATTTTTTGTGTTAATGTTCATATAGATTGGTTCAGTGTTGCGGCTCTGATTCGTCAACGATGTTAATAAGCTCTTGAGTACATACTGCTGGTGAAACTATGTTATATTAACAACACGACAGACAAGTACTATAATACCTTAACATTTAACAATAATTCAGCCTTAATTTAATTTTTTCACCAACTTAAGACACATAACCCAGAAGGAAGTAAGACGGGCAACATAACGCGGGATATCGTGGCTTCACTAAGTGCAAATTATGGAACTTGAGGTAACACATTATGGGAAAATGCGAGCCCTGCTAAGTGGTTCTCCTCAACATGGACGCAAACATCAGATGGACAAAGAAACAGAAGAACCCCGGATATACATTCATTTATTCTACAAAAAAGTTACGTAAACGAGCGTTAAAAACGTTTAGATAATCACAGTTTACGAAGCTGAAGTTGAGATATTAGAAGATGAAGAAGACTTTAGCATATCAGTATACCGATATCAGGGATAATGAGTGATCAAAATCTCTATGCCCTGAATGGTATATCAAAAGTACAGGATTTACTTCTGAGATATTTAGTTATATCTATTGTATGTATAGTATGTATGCTGGATTATGTATTATGTATGTATATTATGTATGTGCTCCATTTATATTTGTTATTCAGCCTGTAGCTTGCAGCGTGTGGCAATGTTATTACCATATCCCGCACGCTTAATTAATGTGCTGGCGACGTATGGAAGCTGCTAATGTATCACTTGCCATACGTCGTCTATGGTAGTTGACCAGGACCTTAGCTAGGGGGCAGTGCTATCCACCTCTGTGTACATACTCTTATCCAGTAAACCGAACCTACAAAACTATACAGGTGTTTGTGTTCTCTCCTGTATATAGAACTTATTACCCAGAACATCTAACATGGCGCAGTGCGTAGTTTTACTGGATTATTACGAGTGATTAGTGCAAGTTTGTGGAAAGCCGGCTGATGGATCCCCGCCTTGGGTCAACCCAGCGTCATCCCTCGAAGAATTTCGCAACTTTGAGCAGTGTCAGTGACAGTGATTTTCTGTGAAGTGTTAAGTGCATTGTGTGTTTCGTGCCATTCATGTGTGACCTTGTTCGAACGGATTTCCAAGGTATACGGCATGTTCTGGGCATTTGTGGGGTGTAGAGCTCAGCGCACCCTCCTCTGACCGTTTACAGAGAGCGACTGAGCTACTCCTATCTCCACCCCCCTCCCTCACAGCGCCGCCTCCACCCCCCCTCACAGCTGGGGCGAGACGCTCTGCCTGCCTGGGACACACACACATACATGTACTAACACTTGCTGACCGCGCGGTTTCTTATATATATTTTATATATATAACCTACTTATCTGTGTATTTAATTAAATTTTTTGTCCGAAATCTTGTTGATACGACGGGCTGACCGGTCAACACTGATTTAAGACACAGTACACAGATAAAGTAGTTATGTCTCATGCCTTACGTAGCCGTGGACCCAGCGCCTGGATGAGTCAAGCGGATGATAGTCCCCCAGAGATGGATGACCAGGCCGGCCCAGCTCCCACAACATCGCGCAGCCCTTCACCTCAACATTCAGCGTTATCTCCAGAGATAATTGCCTTAATGAAGTTTATAAGAGATGAGAGACGCGAGGATGAAGCTCACAGACGTTTGGCGGATGAGCACAGAAGGCAAGCAGAGGCAGAACGAGACCACCAACGGAGAATGGAAGACAGTGCACGGTTTGAAGCCTTGATATCTCGCCTCACTGTTAACCAAGCCCCTGGCTCTAACACTGCCTCAGTACTGAATGGTTCAGATACCTCATCCATGCTTCCTTCACGCCCCCCAGCCCCACCTAAAGCAGCAGCTCAAACACCGCCCATCTTGGAGCCTGATGTAAATTTCCAGACTTTTCGCGAATGGCGGCGGCGGTGGGCTGATTATGCTACAATGGTGGATATCCAGAGTTTGTCACAGCCTAAACAACTCATCCAGCTGCGTATGTGCCTGTCCTTGGAAGTTCAGCGTGTCTTAGAACATACGTTGCAGGTACCCCAACCTCTTCGCTGTCTGTAGAGGAGGTACTGGACGTTCTACAACGGCACATCAAAGGACAGCAGAATGAAGCTCTGCGCAGGAGGGAATTGTTTAGCTGCAGACAGATGGAGGGTGAGTCTTTTGACGCTTTTTATGTACGTCTAAAGAGAGCCTCGGAAGAGGTAGATATATGTTTAGGCCACCACCAGCAGTGCGAGGAGACCCAGTTGAAGCAGGTGATCCTGATGGGTGTTAAGGACGAGGAACTTGTCCAACGCCTCACCTCCCTCGACTCTTCCTCTTCTCTTCAGGATGTGTTGACGATATGTCGCTCCTATGAGGCTGCCAGGTGTGCCACCTCTGCCATCCGAGCTCCCCCTACAGCTGTACGCGCTGTTTCCCGGTACAAGAAGGACAAGAAGTCTGCTCCTACGCCTTCGCCCACCACGTCCACGCCCGGTTCATTTTGCAACAACTGTGGTAAGCAGCACGGAACACAGGTATGTCCAGCTGCTGAGTCTACCTGCAACAGTTGTGACCGTAAGGGCCACTGGTCACTCACAGTGCGGTGCCCAGCTAAGTACGTACAGTGCAATGTGTGCGGTCGTCTGGGCCACTATGACAAGTGTTGCCCTACCCACGAACCCAAGGGACAGCGTCGGCGGAAGCTTCGGCGCCCTTCTACCAGTGAGGGCCGCCCACAGTCGCCAAATCAGAGGCACGACGACCCTGGACAAAGCCCGACCCATTTTAGGAGGGTGTACTCCTCGCATCCCAGGACCAAAGTCCCCCAGTACATCAGCGTCATCGTGACCTACGGCGGTGTGTCATCCCGTCTTCAGATGTTGCCCGACACCGGCGCTGATGCTACAGTCATCGGTCCCCAGCATTTGCGATGCTTGGGGCTCTCTCCAAGCGATCTAGGACCGCCTCCCGAGGACCTCTGCGTCACGGCAGATGGTTCACAGATGGCCCCAGCCCTGGGTTCACTCTATGCACATATCACCTTTGGCAACAGGTCGTGTCAGGCCTGGATTGACGTGCATAATGGTGTCCCGACTCCCTTGCTGTCCTACAGACATTGTCAAGAGTTGGCCATCATCTCCCAGGACTTCCCAACACCGATTCTCGAGGTAAATTACGCCAACAGGGTGCACGAAGGGAGCAGCAACTACCCTGCTGCCGCCCTACCCCTACCTCTGGCCAGTGACACCTCTCCTTCGGTAGTTGTCCCTGCTGCATCACGTCCCCACGCCTTGGCTCGCCTTCACGACAGTCACCGTGGAGCTGAGGCCACCAAACGACGTGCACGACAGACTGTGTTCCGGCCTGGCATCGACCCCGACATCTCCAATGCTGTCCAGGTGTGTAAGCCCCGCCACGTATTACAACCCAGCCAGCAGCAGGTACCCTTCATGAGTGACGACAACCCCACCCGCCCCTTTGAGTCTGTGTCGGCCGACTTTTTCTGTGTGTCAGGAAAGTCCTTCCTGGTTATCGTCGACCGTCTCTCTGGTTGGCCGGTTGTCATCAAGGGCGGTAATGACACGACGTCTGCCGCCACCATCAGCAAGTTCCGCCACTACTTCCGTGACGTGGGCGTTCCTGTACGCCTGCGAACCGACGGAGGGCCTCAGTTCACAAGCCGGGACTTTGCTGTGTTCCTTGACCGATGGGGAGTCCGGCATGTGTTGTCATCGCCCCATTACCCGCAGTCCAACGGCCACGCTGAGGCTGCTGTCAAATCCTTGAAGCACCTCATCCTTAAGGTGGCCCCTTCTGGGAATATTGACTGCGAGGCCTTCGACCGGGGTCTTCTTGAACTCCGCAACACACCCAACTACACCGGACGCTCCCCTGCCCAGGTTTTGTATGGACGCCCCCTTCGTTCTTGTGTCCCTGCTCACCCTCAATCCTTCTCCAAGGAGTGGCAGGCCAAGACAGAGGATTGTGATCGCCGAGCCGCCGAACGTGTTCAGGACGTCGCCGCCCGCTACAACGACCACGCCCGTTCCCTCCCCAGGTTGAGTGTCGGCACCCAAGTCCGTGTTCAGGACCCGACCTCCCTACGTTGGGACAAAGTAGGCGTAGTCATGGGTCTCGGCAGGTCACGGGACTACCAGGTGCGGTTACCCAGTGGTCGTGTGTGGTGGAGGAACCGCCGTTTTCTCCGCCCCGTAACACTGCCTTCTGCTGGCCCCGCCACCAGTGTTGAGTCCCATACCCTTCCCAGTGATAGAAGTCCCTCGACGCTCAGAACGGATCCAGAAAAAGGTCCGCTCAAGACTTTGCTATAGCGTATAGGGAGGGAATATGTATATTATGTATGCTTCTTATGTATTATGTATGTATATTATGTATCCATTTATATTTATTCAGCCTAGTAGCGTGTGGCAATGTTATTACCATATCCACACGCTTAATTAATGTGCCTGGCGACGTATGGAAGCTGCTAATGTATCACTTGCCATACGTCGTCTATGGTAGTTGACCAGGACCTTAGCTAGGGAGCAGTGCTATCCACCTCTGTGTACATACTCTTATCCAGTAAACCGAACCTACAAAACTATACAGGTGTTTGTGTTCTCTCCTGTATATAGAACTTATTACCCAGAATACCTAACATCTATCGGTATATTATATAAATTATATCAATATATCTGTGTATACCAAATATGGCATCAGAGTATATCACCGTTTGCCATCATATTCTCTAAATAACCTCAAAGTATACCCCCGAATGTTTAATATCATACACTATAAATGACACTGTAGTATGTTAGTATATAATCAGGGTATAACATAAATAATATCAGCATTGTTTAGAATATCATATATATTAAGCGTGAGGAATGGATGTATATGATTCAATATATCACAGTTACATAAAGCGGTATGTCAGCTCATCAGCATATCACTAGAATGACATCAGAGTATAGGACACTATACTCCAATAAATACTGTCAGGTATCTAAGTATATCAGGGTAATCACTGAGAAGTGTCAGAACATATCAGCATATTCCATGACTGGTAACAAAGCATATCAACATACTCAAAGTATAATCAATGTCTCCGGAATAAACAAGCCAGTGACAGCAGCATATATTTCTGAAAATCAGCTGTGAAATATGTTCAGAACAGCCCAAAGTATACTATAATACTAAGCAACATTTGAAATATACCAGTATACTTCTTAACAGTCAGGGAAAAAATCATTATACAGATTAGTGTCCTCGAAGCAGATCAACTTGTCTCCTGCTTTCTGGGGACCCATTAGTGGCATATCAGTATATCCAAAGGGATATCAACATACCTGAGTATATTAACTAGCTCTCATAGTCTTCCACTCTCTCTTAGATCCATCAGAATATGTCAGCATATCACCCTATCTTCTGAAGGTCCAGTTTACCTTGTTCCGAAAGTATGTCGAAGCATACTAACAGATCCCTGAATGCCTTGAGAACATATCAGTATACTTCTAGGTTAATTCATATCATATCAGTATATCCCCTGAATCTAAGGTATAGCTAACCTCATTTCAAATTATTATTAGAGTATGTTAACATATTCCCTTAGAAGCATACCAGCATATCTCTTATGTCATTACAGTCAACCAGTATACGCTCAGAGATAGATGCAAGCATATCAGGGTATATTAGCATACCCTGTAAGAGAGATATGAGCCTAGCTACATAACCAAGTATATCAGCATACCCCATATGCTCTTATAGTACATCAGCACACCCTCTGAGAGACAGAACCATACCAACATATCAGAACATATTAGTATATCCTTTAGAGTGATATGAACATAATGGCATATCAGATGACAAGAGTATATCAGCATAGTCTTTGAGGAGCATATCAGACCAACCTAGCATAAGCTCTTTAAGATAGATGGGAGCATATCTTAAATAGACTGGAACATACCAGAGCATATTAGCATATTAGCATATTAGCAAGGTGAGGAGGAGGAGGAGGAGGCAGGTGTCCACCGACCAGGTATGCCGATAGTCTGGTGATAATGTGGGTAAAACTGGTGTGTGTGTGTGTGTGTGTGTGTGTGTGTGTGTGTTCGTTCTCATGTTTATTTCTTGTAAGGTATGTGTCACCTAGCCGGCCATTTTGTTTACATTTTTCGGTCGCTCTAAAATACCATTAAAACAATATTGAGTATAAACGTTTGGCTCAACTGATGATCTCAAACATGTCCCAACTTTTTTTTGCCTCAACTCCACATTCTGTAACTCATTTAGGTAGATGTCCCTCACTACACATACACTGGACTATGTGTAATGTTGCAGCTAATGTGTTATCAAGATATTGCACATTATAAGTTCATGTGTGGTCATTATTATATCAAACGGAGGAATTTTAAAGAGCTATTACACCACCTGTATCATTAGTTGTCGCCAGGTGAAGGAATGTTTAGGTAGATTATATTTTATTTACTGTAATTAAAGTTTCAATACCTAAGACGTTCCACTATAAGAATCTTTCAACCTCAGGTAAGGTCTAAAGACTTTCTACTCTAGGTCTTACACCCTGGAGTAGCTGTATCGTCCACATAGGTAATTACTCCACAAGGAACTACAAGTTACACCTTGATGTAATACTTCATTTATTGCCAAACTTTATAGGGAAATATTTTTTCACAAAGAATTTCAAGTTACAATTTCACATAACAAGTCACATTACAAACGTTCCTTCGGCTTACAGTTAAACTTTGCAATGTCAAGATATTTTTTTCACTGCAGAGGAAAGTATGCGTCATCATCACCACACACACACACACAAAGACAAAACTCCTGTATCCAGATTCTCAAAAGTTTAAAAATTAAATTCTTCCCTAAAATTAAACAGACAATACATCTATTTATCATAGAGTATGTGAACAATATCGACGCCATATTGGTTACCATCTTTGAGTTATATAATTAGTTAGCTTCATAGTGTTAATTATTTAGTTAAAAGGAAAAATAATCTACTAGTGTGTGTTGTGACCAAAATATATCAACATTGTATTTACTTTCTCCTCCAGGGGGCACTAAGTCTAGAAAAATGACACAATTGACATCTACATAAAGTGACTGATCAAGGGTAGATATTGGCTACCTTTTGTGTTACTTTGAGGTCGTAAGAACACACAGAGCTGCTCTTAAGGATGTTTACCACAATACACCTCAACCAGTTTCTCATTCACTAAGGTCAAACAATAAATCTGGTTCACAAGATACACCGTAAATTTTATTAGAATGCAATAATCAATTACTGTATTATTGTATTGAGGCGAATAGTCTTATGGTGTTAAGATGTGTTCTTAAGCCACGAAGGTAAACAAAAGGTATTCAATATCTGCCTTGGTTGACGATGATCTGTAGACGTTAGCAAGTCCTCCTCCTCCTGCTCTCGAGTAACGTAAGGAAGGCCTCACCTGACCAAAATTGTTAAGTAAGATAGATTACCTGAAGATTAACCCTCCCAGCTTATTTCAGCTAATGATTAACCTAACGCTACTTGGGAAGTTAAGTTAGGTTAGGTTAGGTTAGGGTAGGGTAGGGTAGGGTAGGGTAGGGTAGGGTAGGGTAGGGTAGGTCAGGTCAGGTCAGGTCAGGCAGTGCCAGTGTAGTTAATCTTGAGGTTAAATAAACTAGAGGCTAATCTTCACATGAGCCAGTAAGACACTTTGACGGAGGCGGTTACGTACAACAGGAAAGCTCTGATAACTTTGACGGAGGCGGTTACGTACAACAGGAAAGTTCTGATAACATATAATGTACAGTATATACCGTTTAAGTTGCGTCAGCAGCTCTATACACCACTTATTGACTTACTCATTCACTGCCGTAGAAATATTTACTTCTCTAACAGTTTTCTATATGGTTCCCAGTCATTATAATACGACCTTGTAAAATCAAATGATCTAAATTAAACTAAACTTATCCAAATTAAACTTATTAGCTAACAAATCCTTCTAAAACACGATATATGCAAATCAAAAGTTCTAAATTCAACTTAACTTATCGTAATATAACTATTATAACTAAACCATTTTAATTATACCTAACCTAAACACCTCAAGTGCCACAAACAGAAGGAAAAACACCTTTAATATTATCGTGTAAGAGGCCCCTGTAACCCACTAACTCCAGGTAATGCATCTATATCAATCTACCTGCGTCGGAAGCTCTATACGTGACTATGATCGTTACCCACTGCTGGAGAACATTTGTACTTCTATAATTACCCCTGGAGAAACAATGCACCAATTTACGATTTATTTATTTTATTTTTCATTTATTTTTATTCTTGGTCCATACTGTAAACACCGCCCGCTTGTGAGTCCCGTCAGCCATTTTGTTCTAACTTTCGGGGATTCTAAAATAAACTATAAATAAATAAATAAATAAATAAATAAAACAAGCATCTTTTGTTTTTCTAACCCATGAGCTGTGAGTCTTCATTATATACTTCAACATTACTGTAAACTAAGGCTAGAGAGGGTGTGTGCAGTACTAGTGGAGTCAAGACGAGAAGGTATTTCAAATCCATAAAGGGTTTTACAAGTGGAGAGTCTTACAAGTGGAGGGTCTTACAGGTGGAGAGTCTTACAAGTGGAGGGTCTTACAGGTGGAGGATTTTAATAAGGATAAATACAGCAAGTCTTACAGTTGAATCAGCCAAGTCGAGGAAAACTCTTAAGAGTCACGTAACTTCTACCTGGTGTTACCTGTAAT
>NW_024740879.1:0-12921 GCF_018991925.1 Homarus americanus | reverse complement strand
CCTTGACAAAATTTTCATGATTTTGTCTTCCAACTTCATATGCACATAGATTGTCATATTTGGCATTTTCTGGCATTACAGCTCCAGTTACCAAGTTTATAAGAGCATCATTTTCCTGGGATTACAGTCACCAATAACATTGTGTAGTTTCTGTACATCAGCATATTGACAGCTGACAATAGCTGTAGAGAGCTCATGGTGTTCTGTTCTTTTGTAATCTTTATGAGTTTGATATTTTATGTAATTAACTTAATTTGAAAACCCAAATGGTAGTATATGATCTTTTATCACCTTAGACACTCTGTGCGTCATGCCTCCCAAGTGATTTTTTCCTCTCTTACTTCTCTGGACAAATACGACCTTTATCCCATCAGAAAAAATACCACCATTTATTTTCTTAATCTACAAGTGCCAAGGTTTAAAATGACGGATGGTGTTAAAAATTAACCTGAAATTTTTATGTGACCACATATTGTCTTGTTGGGTTTCTGAGAGAACTTCACGGCTAAATAGCGCTTCTGTATTGATAGCCGGTACATGTCGTAATATCCACCGCTCATAGTTAAATCTTTATGTCCATTTATTTTGTCCTAATTTAAGTATCAAAGAGTGTTTTCATTTTTAAGTATCTTAAGTATCTTTTTTCCTCACTCTTAAGTGTCTAAGTATGATTTTTTTTTCATTTTTAAGTAACTAACCATATTTTTGTTTTCATTATAAAATGTGATTGATATAGACAACAGAAGTAAATATCAGCTGGAGGTCATAAACGAAGCTGATGTGAAGTATTTTGACTCACTGTTCCCACGAACTAATTGCTTCACTGGTTTATACCGAAGAAATAAAACCGTCAACGAACCATCCGATTCAAATGTGTCTTAGGCAATACAGGGTGTTTATGCGTCACTCTGATACCAAGAATGACTTTGTGCACTGTGGTGAAGCTGAGGGTAGGATAGGGTTGGGTTGGGCTGGGTTGGGATGGGTTGGGATGGGTGAGGATTACGCATGTGTGGGTAATAGGGTGTGTCATACGAAGGCGAATTTTTTTTTTTGAGTTTGAAAAATCGGCCCATGGTATTAATGATGTAGTTCTATGTGCAGAATCATGTGATATCTTCAGATTTGAAAAGTTTTCATTTTTTGCTATGTAAATTTTAACTTGAAATCTTATGAAAATTCAGTATTCCCACCCTTTTACCAACACCACTAAATAGCTTATTTAAAGTAAAGTAAATGTATCAGGTTAATTTATTAGATGAAATGATCCAGAATAGTGAAACGAATGATCTTGACACATTTATTAAATTTAATATTCCTTAGAAAACAAAATCATCAAATATTAAAAACCGGTTTTTACTACTTACTTAATCTCGTGTTGCTGCACAATCATAGGAGAACATGTCTTTCTTGCTTTATTTACTCATCGCCTCCTGCTGACCACACCTGAGCTCGGATGTAGCCTTCCCTCCTCTCCCGGTTGCATGACGTGACTGCTGGCCTCACCACTTGCTGTACACAACGCCTATACTCTGTGTGCGAGGGCCAGGCAGGACATGCATGGGGTTGTCCAGGAAAGCTCTGACTTGAACATTGGTGAGGGCTGCAGGTAAGAGGGGCTCACTGCCAGCCTGATGTTATCCAGATCTAAGAGATCAGTGAGGGTCTTGGCACCTAGATTGACTTCAGGAGTCTTCCTAACCCTGAAGGAATCGTCACCAACTGATTCGTCATGCCCAGGTCCTCTCATAAGTCTCATATCCAAGATCTTTTTGACTGCCACTCTTCTCTCCTTCTCATCCTTACTGCAGAGCATTGTCTGCAGAACTGCCTCGGGATGAGCATACCAGGAAGATCTCTTCACAGTCTGCTCCACAATCTGAACAACCTTCCTTGGCTGACTCCTCCGGAGCTCAAGCTGGAAGAGAACATGCCTCGGACCTTCGGAGAACGATGACTTAACCTTGGTGTTGAACCAATTTGGCAAGTAGACACTCACGATGAGTTGGACAATAAGTCTCAGGTTGTGAAGCTGGTTCCCTTTCAGTTTATGATGAGCGACTCAAATTCTGCAGAACCTGAGAGCCGTTGTGAGCCACCTAGAATGTGAGACTGGACCTATCCGCAGGTAAGCAAGTCTATCAGGCATGACCCCAGTTTTGATGGCACTGCAAATCATGTAACCATAGTACTGGTCAGTACTCAGGTCGTCAATGACAGTATGTGCAAGCTCAACGAGTGGAGGGCCAACTGTGATTTTTTCAAAGCTCTGATTTATTTCTAACTCAGTGGCAGAGTCCAGCATCTTGCCAAGAGGACCAGACCATCTGTTGTTTGAAAGAGTCTTGTCATCCAGCTCCTGGATCAGATGTCTGAGTGGCAACTCGTTGGTGTGGAGGTCACAAACAATCCAGACCAGCTTCCTCCCAATCTTCCGCTCTTTCCACTGTATGATCCCCCCTTGCCACCCTGTGTTCGTGTTGGTGCTGTCTCCTCCAATGGCCTGCAGGGTCTGGTCTACGTTCCTCTCTCTGAGCCAGTTCACAATGTTATCTGCCACTATCTCAGCTGGTTTCCTGATGTCATCTTCTCTGGAGGAATTGCCACAAATACTTTCTCCTCCTGGTTCACTGCAGCAGAGTAGTGTTCTCCTTCACCATGGCAGGGAACAACTTGTCAGAATCTCCAACTTTCATGAACACTTTAGTGTCATCCCTTCTCCATCAAAGAACAAAACAATTGATTCCATTTTCTTATCCTTATCAAACTCCTTCTAGGTTACTGACAAGTTTCTCCTGAGTTTCTTATTTTGTTATGATCTATCACCAGGTGAACATCATCAGGTGTTATCAAACCACCGTCAACCTAGGCAGCTGTTGCTATCTCTGCAGTTTCTCTGAGACCAGTGTGGTGTCGCATGCTGGCCAGAGCTATGCTCGGGATATCTTTCCTACTTCGAATCTTATGCCTGGAAGGTTTGGGATCATTATTTTCTGGGTTAGGGACAAAGTCACCATTCTCCTGGTCAGCACTCGGATCAGCCATGGGGAAGTCATTAAACTCTGAATCAGCTTGACTCCAATCATCGGCCTTATTTACCTCACCCTGGGCCTTCTCAAGTCTCTTTTCCTCGGCAACTCTTCTCCTCTTCTGTGGCAGCCTCCTGTCTCTTGGACTCCGGAATATCTTGGCTAGAAATCATGAGAGCCCCTACACTGCCAGCTTCTCTCTCTGTGCTTTGACAAATGCCAGTTCGATCACAGGAATCTTCAGTTCACGCTTGCAAATACAGGAGATGTGGGCCTCGGATTTACAGTCACGATCGCATCCAAACTCAGGACAGAGAACAATTGGGCACTTGCAAGTAATTATGTCAAATAACTGGTCCAGTTGCTTGGAAAAGCTGTCCTTAACTGCAAGTTTTCCTCTCCCAAGAGAGATATCTCTTGCCTTTTCCCAACTGGCTAGCAGTCTCTCACTAATCTTCTTCTGACTTGTTATGACTGGAGGCTTGAACTGAGCGATAGCTAGAGTGTACTGTGCCAAGACAGCTTTGGTCATATCACTGGCAATGTCTTTGTTTGTGTAAGTTCTTTGGTTCTTTTCACTGATTTGCCTGATTAAAACACAGTATCTCAAAGCATCTCTCAATGTAGGCAACTCCGACTTCAGGAGCTCTCTCCCAGACCCAAGATAGTGACTGAGATGGCTGGATTTTTGGTTCCTCGTCCTGACACAAGCAGCCATCGCAAATATTATCAACTTATAAATGCATCAGAATCTGAAACAGAAAAAAATATTGTTAGTTGGGTTGTTAAAGAATGAAGTCAGAAAGCAATGTTCACTATTTAATTGTAATGCACTAATGCAGCTGTACGTTAGATTTTCGATAAATTTCACGCTAAAATTTACCTAGCAAAAGGTTGCAAAATATTGAAACTGAAATTATTTTCTGTTTATATACACTAAAATCTACCAAAAAAGTGATGGGCCATTAGTTTTAGCTGATCTTCCCTCCTATGACACACCCTAGTGGGTATATTCTGTTGCATTTTATAGGTATCTTGCGTCTTTCTCATTATTCCTTCTTTATCATGAGTATCTGTGCCTATTAATACACCACCTCGCAGGATAGTGGAAGAGGAATGGATAGTAACGAGATAATATTCTTTTTGCATATACCTTAGCTTGTAAGACTCTCCACTTGTAAAACCCTTTAGGGATTTGAAATGCCTTCTCGTCTTGGCTCCACTAGTACTGTACACACCCTCTCTAGCCTTAGTTTACAGTAATGTTGAAGTATATAATGAAGACTCACAGCTCATGGGTTAGAAAGACAAAAGTGCTTGTTTTATTTATTTATTTATTTATAGCTTATTTTAGAATCCCCGAAAGTTAGAACAAAATGGCTGACGGGACTCACAAGCGGGCGGTGTTTACAGTATGGACCAAGAATAAAAAATAAATGAAAAATAAAATAAATAAATCGTAAATTGGTGCATTGTTTCTCCAGGGGTAATTATAGAAGTACAAATGTTCTTCAGCAGTGGGTAACGATCATAGTCACGTATAGAGCTTCCGACGCAGGTAGATTGATATAGATGCATTACCTGGAGTTAGTGGGTTACAGGGGCTTCTTACACGATAATATTAAAGGTTTTTTTCCTTCTGTTTGTGGCACTTGAGGTGTTTAGGTTAGGTTTAATTAAAATGGTTTAGTTATAATAGTTATATTACGATAAGTTAAGTTGAATTTAGAACTTTTGATTTGCATATATCGTGTTTTAGAAGGATTTGTTAGCTAATAAGTTTAATTTGGATACGTTTAGTTTAATTTAGATCATTTGATTTTACAAGGTCGTATTATAATGACTGGGAACCATATAGAAACCTGTTAGAGAAGTAAATATTTCTACGGCAGTGAATGAGTAGGTCAATAAGTGGTGTATAGAGCTGTTGACGCAACTTAAACGGTATATACTGTACATTATATGTTATCAGAGCTTTCCTGTTGTACGTAACCGCCTCCGTCAAAGTGTCTTAGTGGCTCATGTGAAGATTAGCCTCTAGTTTATTTAACCTCAAGATTAACTACACTGGCACTGCCTGACCTGACCTGACCTGACCCTACCCTACCCTACCTACCCTACCCTACCCTACCCTAACCTAACCTAACTTAATCTAACCTAACTTAACTTCCCAGGTAGCGTTAGGTTAATCATTATTTGAAATAAGCTGGGAGGGTTAATCTTCAGGTAATATATCTTAATTAACAATTTTGGTCAGGTGAGGCCTTCCTTACCTTACTCGAGAGCAGGAGGAGGACGACTTGCTAACGTCTACAGATCATCGTCAACCAAGGCAGATATTGAATACCTTTTGTTTACCTTCGTTGCTTAAGAACGCATCTTAACACCATAAGACTATTCGCCTCAATGCAATAATACAGTAATTGATTATTGTATTCTAATAAAATTTACGGTGTATCTTTTGAACCAGATTTATTGTTTGACTTTTGTGAATGAGAAACTGGTTGAGGTGTATTGTGGTAAACATCCTTAAGAGCAGCTCTGTGTGTTCTTACGACCTCAAAGTAACACAAAAGGTAGCCAATATCTACCCTTGGTCAGTCACTTTATGTAGATGTCAATTGTGTCATTTTTCTAGACTTAGTGCCCCCTTAGTGCCCCCTGGAGGAGAAAGTAAATACAATGTTGATTTATTTTGGTCACAACACACGCTAGTAGATTATTTTTTCCTATTTAACTAAATAATTAACACCATGTAGCTAACTAATTATATGACTCAAAGATGGTAACCAATATGGCGTCGATATTGTTCACATACTCTATGATAAATAGATGTATTTTCTGTTTAATTTCAGGGAAGAATTTAATTTATAAACTTTTGAGAATCTGGATACAGGAGTTTTGTGTGTGTGTGTGTGTGTGTGTGTGTGGTGATGATGATGACGATGACGGATACTTTCCTCTGCAGTGAAAAAAATATCTTGACATTGCAAAGTTTAACTGTAAGCCGAAGGAACGTTTGCAATGTGACTTATTATGTGAAATTGTAACTTGAAATTCTTTGTGAAAAAATATTTCCCTATAAAGTTTGGCAGTAAATGAAGTATTACATCAAGGTGTAACTTGTAGTTCCTTGTGGAGTAAATTACCTAAGTGGACGATACAGCTACTCCAGGGTGTAAGACCTAGAGTAGAAAGTCTTTAGACCTTACCTGAGGTTGAAAGACTCTTATAGTGGAACGTCTTAGGTATTGAAACTGTAATTACAGTAAATAAAATATTATCTACCTAAACATTCCTTCACCTGGCGACAACTAATGATACAGGTGGTGTAATAGCTCTTTAAAATTCCTCCGTTTGATATAACAATGACCACACATGAACTTATAATGTGCAATATCTTGATAACACATTAGCTGCAACATTACACATAGTCCAGTGTATGTGTAGTGAGGGACATCTACCTAAATGAGTTACAGAATGTGGAGTTGAGGCAAAAAATGTTGGGACATGTTTGAGATCATCAGTTGAGCCAAACGTTTATACTCAATATTGTTTTAATGGTATTTTAGAGCGACCGAAAAATGTAAACAAAATGGCCGGCTAGGCTCGGGGGATCCACGAGTCCTCTTATGAAGGATCGACAATAAATGAAAACAAATCAGATTAATTTAAACACATTTCCAAGAGGCAGCTCCCTCTCACTCCCTACCCAGCATGACAACATTATGCAGCTCCCTCTCCATCCCTCCCCAGCATGACAGCATAATGCAGCTCCCTCTCCTTCCCTCCCCAGCATGACAGCATAATGCAGCTCCCTCTCCCTCCCTCCCTCCCCAGCATGACAGCATAATGCAGCTCCCTGTCCCTCCCTCCCCAGCATGTCATCATAATGCAGCTCCCTCTTCCTCCCTCCCCTCCCCCAGCATGACAGCATAATGCAGCTCCCTCTCCCGCCCTCCCCAGCATGACAGCATAATGCAGCTCCCTCTCCATCCCTCCCCAGCATGACAGCATAATGCAGCTCCCTCTCCCTCTCTCCCCAGCATGACAGCATAATGAAGCTCCCTCTCCCTCCATCCCCAGCTTGACAGCATAATGCAGTTCCCTCTCCTTCCTTCCCGAGCATGACAGCATAATGCAGCTCCCTCTCCCTCCCTTCTCAGCATGACAGCATAATGCAGCGCCCTCTCCCTCCCTCCCTCCCCTTCCCAGCATGACAGCATAATGCAGCTCCTTTTCCCTCCTCACTCCCCAGCATGACAGCAATGCAGCACCCTCTCCCCTCCATCCCCCCAGCTTGACAGCATAATGGCTCCTCTCCCTCCATCCCCCAAGCTTGACAGCATAATGCAGCTCCCTCTCCTCCCTTCCCCAGCATGACAGCATAATGCAGCTCCCTCTCCTCCCTCCCTCCCCCAGCATGACAGCATAATGCAGCTCCTCTCCCCTCCCTCCCCAGCTCCCCAGCATGACAGCATAATGCAGCTCCCTCTCCCTCCCTCCCCAGCATGACAGCATAATGCAGCTCCCTCTCCATCCCTCCCCAGCATGACAGCATAATGCAGCTCCCTCTCCCTCTCTCCCTAGCATGACAGCATAATGCAGCTCCCTCTCCCTCCATCCCCAGCTTGACAGCATAATGCAGTTCCCTCTCCCTCCTTCCCGAGCATGACAGCATAATGCAGCTCCCTCTCCCTCCCTTCCCAGCATTACAGCATAATGCAGCGCCCTCTCCTCCCTCCCATGACAGCATAATGCAGCTCCCTCTCCTCCCTCCCTCCCCTCAGGGCAGCAGTATAATGCACGCTCCCTCTCACTCCCTACCCAGCATGACAACATTATGCAGCTCCCTCTCACTCCCTACCCAGCATGACAACATTATGCAGCTCCCTCTCCATCCTTCCCCAGCATGACAGCATAATGCAGCTCCCTCTCCCTCCCTCCCCAGCATGACAGCATAATGCAGCTCCCTCTCCCTCCCTCCCCAGCATGGCAACATAATACAGCTCCCTCTCCCTCCCTCCCCAGCATGACAGCATAATGTGCAGCTCCCTCTCCCTCCACTCCCTCCTCAGCATGACAGTATATTTGGCTCCCCTCTCCTCTCCTCCCCCAGCATGGCAACAACGTGCCACAGCTTTCCTCCTCTCCCCAGCATGTGTAACGTGCTACAGCTCCCTCTCCTCCCTCCCCTAACGCAGCCTTTGCTTCTGGCTCCTCTCCCTCCCTCCCCAACATGACAGCATAATGCAGCTCCCTCTACCTCCCTCCCCAGCATGACAACATAATGCAACTCCCTCTCCCTCTCTCCCCAGCATGACAACATAATGCAGCTCCCTCTCCCTCCCTCCCCAGCATGACAGCATAATGCAGCTCCCTCTCCCTCCCTCCCCAGCATGACAGCATAATGCAGCTCCCTCTCCATCCCTCCTCAGCATGACAGCATAATGCAGCTCCCTCTCCCTCTCTCCCCAGCATGAGAGCATAATGCAGCTCCCTCTCCCTCCATCCCCAGCTTGACAGCATAATGCAGTTCCCTCTCCCTCCTTCCCGAGTATGACAGCATAATGCAGCTTCCTCTCCCTCCCTTCCCAGCATGACATCATAATGCAGCTCCCTCTCCCTCCCTCCCCAGCATGACAGCATAATGCAGCTCCCTCTCCCTCCCTCCCAGCTCCCAACATGAAAGCATAATGCAACTCCACTCTCCCTCCCTCCCCAGCTCCCCAGCATGACAACATAATGCAACTCCCTCTCCCTCTCTCCCCAGCATGACAGGATAATGCAGCTCCCTCTCCCTCCCTCCCCAGCATGACAACATTATGCAGCTCCCTCTCCCTCCCTCCCCTGGCCATGACCAAGCATTATGCAACTCCCCTCTCCCCTCCTCCCCAGCATGTGGCATAATGCAGTTCTCTCTCCTCCCTCCCCAGCAGCTGACAGCATAATGCAGCTCCCTCTCCCTCTCTCTCACAGTATGACAGCATAAATACGCTCCTCTTCTCCATCCCTCCCAGCATGACCCAGCATAATGCAGCGCCCTCTCACTCCCTACCCAGCATGACAACATAATGCAGCTCCCTCTCCCTCTCTCCCCAGCATGACAACATTATGCAGCTCCCTCTCCCTCCCTCCCCAGCATGACAACATTATGCAACTCCCTCTCCCTCCCTCCCCAGCATGACAGCATAATGCAGTTCTCTCTCCCTCCCTCCCCAGCATGACAGCATAATGCAGCTCCTCTCCTCTCTCCCCAGTATGGCGGCACCTTCACAGCTCCCACTCTCCCTCCTCCCTCCCCAACGTGACAGCGCCAATGCAACTCCCTCTCCTCCTCCCTCCTCAGCATGACAGTATAATGCAGCTCCCTCCTCCTCTCTCCCCAGCATGACAACATTATGCAGCTCCCTCTCCCTCTCTCCCCAGCATGACAACATTATGCAGCTCCCTCTCCCTCCCTCCCCAACATGACAGCATAATGCAGCTCCCTCTCCCTCCCTCCCCAGCATGACAGCACCCTGAAGTTCCTTAATGAGTTGGGCTCCAGACTTATTGAAACTACCAGAGACTCCAGAGCATCGATCTACTATTTACAAGACAACCAATTGGGAGATGATGGTAAGGGAAGGCGAAAGACATCAGGTAGATTTTTACAGAACTTAATTTGGTTGGGACACAAAGACGGGCTGGAAGGGTGAGGTATGAGGATCTGGTAGGGTGGAATATGAGGGACTGATATTGTAGGGTATGAGGGATTAACAGGGTAGGGTATGAGGGACTAACAGGGTAGGGTATGAGGAACTAGAAGGGTAGGGTATGAGGACTGGCAGGGTGGGGCATAAGAGACTAACAAAACTGGGTAAAAGGGTGTGACAATCTCCTCTTCTACACTAATCACGCCACACGTTCTCCCTAAGTCATCAAAAAATATACATTTGTCATGGTGTTCAAAAATTCCTCTTTTACCAACACAAGCTCTCGTTCTTGTAGCCATTGTGATTTAGGCTGAGGGGATAGAGAGATATAGTGAAGGAAGTAGGAACAGATAAAGAGAATGACAGACATAGATATGAGGATATAATAATTGTGGAAGGGGAAGGAAAGAGGAGGTGGAGATAGTGGTAGAGGAAGCAGGGAAGGAGAGTAGGGGAGAGAGAGTGATGATATATTAAGGTTAATAGAGACAAGGGGGGATAGAATAGGTAAAGAGGATACGACAGGGCAGAATTAATCTAATTTCATGGGTAAGAGATGGCAGGAAACCTAGTGAGTGAGTGAGTGGGACAACCATTGATCGTGATCACGCCCCAGTCCACAAGATCGTACACACAAGATAGTCAAAGGAACAGAGGGAACATATTCGGTTTGTTGTCGAACACTTGAATCAAAGGAGCAATAAGTTATTACTGAGTCACTGCACGTTGACTACATATTATAGTGTTTGTAAAGATCTTTCTTGTTACACTGGTCGAGAAGATCAGATAGCGACCGTACCTGAGCTGTGGCCCATATCTACAGAACCTCGACCATATTAGTTGATAAAATTGTCTTCGTTTTCTTTGGTGAGTTGTCGTGTATTTCCAGATGTAATAACTGAAATGTGTTCAGTGTCTCCAGCAGGACCCGGCTGTACTCTCTTATTGCTGGGACCTCTATCAATCTGCCTACACGAATATCAATAAGACCCGTTTCAACTTCTCTACAAACTTTAAGAGCGTTCGGTCGAGGAGTTCAAGTACGAAAAAAGTATGTTAAGTGAGAATAAATTAACACGAGGCCAGTCAGTGTGTCAAAACAAGGTCGGGCCCACATCAACTGGCAATATAATCACATAAGGCGGATCATGACGATAACACATTTGTGCTTATTGTTTCATCAAAGTACTTAGGCAACATGTTAAATCTATTGTTTGTGTGAAAGTAAAAGGAGAAGCTGTACAGGTTGATCCACAGTTCCTGTTTCAACATCAAACAAAAGCATCAGGGAGAGTGTAAGGCAGGTGAGTAGTGTAACCAACCGCTGTACTCTCAAGGGTCTGGCCTAAGAAACACCTTATGGACTATGAGCTGTACACTGCTGCATCACATTAACCACTAGGAGTTGTAAACAAACACTCCTAAAGTGCCTTTATGGAGGAGACCGATGAATTTCAAAATGAACACTGTGACTCCTGTTGTCTCAGTAGGGTCGTCAAAATCCTTCGTCTGTTGTGTCATATCGTCTAACACAAAATCGTAAACATTCTTTTTGGAGCGTATCTACATCTTACAGCATGATGACACTAAATGGCCGCCTTAAAATGTTATTCTCAAAGACTTAATTATCCAATGAAAAAATTCACCCACTAAAATTTAAGATCACGTTGAAGATAAACTCATTAAAGTTTTATACTGTACTATAATGGAAATTAAAGTTCACTCACTCGCACTCTTGGGCAGAAATTATAATTTAAGTTCTCATTTTAGAACCGTCTTGGCTGTTTTTAGGTCGTGCTATGGTTACTGTCCGAGTCATAATCAACCTCACTTGGCATCTTCTATTTCATTTTGGCGCATTTCATGTTGGTGTATTTCATGTTGGTGTATTTCATGTTGGTGTATTTCATGTTGGTGATCACCTGCCACCCACCAGAGACTTGGGAAGGTTAGAAATAGTATCATCTCTGTGTTTTATGACGTCTTCGAGGTTTATATCTTCACCTCACCTCCTGAACCACATCCTCAAGACGGACCATTTCTTACCCCTGGTCGTCTTCTTAGCTAATCAGACTTATTTAATTCTTCTCTCACAGCGCTGCGCCCCCTGGCGAGAAACTCTCCCTCATTTCTTGTAACTTTTAGAGAAGGAAAGTTTATTCTCAACTGGTTGTACAGATGAAGCGTCACAACTTCTCGATATCTTTGCTTTGTGATTATAATACCAACGTGTCTGAGTCGTGTATTTGTTTATAAACTTAATGGAATAATATTTACCCAAGTTTAAGAGGCACTAAAGACATTATAAGGGCTGGATATTTCAAATTATCTGCATCTCTTGAATCACTTGAATCAGGAGTGAGAAAATGAAATTAAAACAAAAAAGAATTGCAAGTGAATGAAATATCGAAATCCTTGAAAAAACTAAATTTCTTAAAACAGTAATGGACTAAGACAGCAGTGGAAGGTAAGGAGATTGGTGGAAAAGAAAGAAGACCACCGAAGGAGGAAGGTAAAAGGAGGGAAGATGGAGGGGTAAAATAAAGGGGAAAGGAAGATGAAGGGGGGAGAAATGAATGGGGGAGATGGAAGGGAGGAAGAAGGGAGGGAAGATGAAGGGGTAAGATGGAGGAGAAAGACGATGGGGAGAAGAAGATGAAGGAGAAGATGAAAGGTGGAAGATGAAAGGCAGGAAGCGACAGTGCAAAATAAATCGGCAAGAGACACAGATGTACCAGAGGTGGTAAAAATATACACCAGGAAGGAATCAGGTGTGGCAATGTAATACACTCTCTCTCTCTCTCTCTCTCTCTCTCTCTCTCTCTCTCTCTCTCTCTCTCTCTCTCTCTCTCTCCATATTATGTTGCTCAGATTTCTCTCTCTTTTTCTAAAAATACAAAACTCAACTCAATAAAGGCAACACATGTACTGTACTATGACTGCCAGTGTATTATAGCATCAACATTATTATATAAGAGTATATATTATACTTAAGCCCCTCCCCCCCCAGGTATCGCCGGGATGGTTAATCTTCAGGTGGGATACGCTGGGCGGCGAGGGGAGTGACAATCTACCTGTGTCATTAAGGTCTCTGTTACCTTTTCCTGGGGCGACACTTCAGGTGAGTTATTATATAAAAAAAAGACTCACTTTATACAATACATGAAAAAATAACACCACCATTTAACTTACAT
>NW_024740878.1:0-3523 GCF_018991925.1 Homarus americanus | reverse complement strand
TTGAGTACGATGATTTAATCCCTTGAGTACGATGATTTAACTCCTTGAGTACGATGATTTAACTCCTTGAGTACGATGATTTAACCCCTTGAGTACGATGATTTAACTCCTTGAGTACGATGATTTAACTCCTTGAGTACGATGATTTAACCCCTTGAGTACGATGATTTAACCCCTTGAGTACGATGATTTAACCCCTTGAGTACGATGATTTAACTCCTTGAGTACGATGATTTAACCCCTTGAGTACGATGATTTAACTCCTTGAGTACGATGATTTAACCCCTTGAGTACGATGATTTAACTCCTTGAATACGATGATTTAATACCTTGAGTACGATGATTTAACCCCTTGAGTACGATGATTTAACCCCTTGAGTACGATGATTTAATCCTAATTATATATCTAGCGGTGCGGGCTCTTATGGGCTGAATTTTGTTGTAGTGGCGGACTGCGCGAGTTGGGTGGGGGGCTGCAGGAGGTGGCGAGGGTGGTGCAGTAGTCCACGGCCAAACCTTTCCAGTGCTTGGTGGTGGAAGTCACTGAGGGATGGCATTTCCAGGGTGGAGAGAGCGTTGGTGTAGCCGGAGTATTCTGCGCCGAGCATGATTCTGCAGGCCCTTTTCTGTACCTTCTCTAGCTGACGTTGTTGGGTGGCGTTGAGAGAAGACGACCAGGCTGGTGACGCATACGTTAGTTTGGGGAGAATAAAGGCGTTGTAGATGGTCCTCAGCTCTGGCGTGGGTGTCCCAAGTGACCTAAGTCTTCGTAGCATGTAGAGACGGTACGAGGCTGCCTTGACTGTGTTATTTACATGGGCCTTCCAGTCAAGTTTGTTGTCTATAGTTACACCCAGGAGTTTGGCAGACTGCACCAGCTGGAGAGGATGGGCACCCACTGTGACTGCTGGGGCTTGCACTGGAGTGGTGGCGGTATTGATGTGCATGACTGCGGTTTTGGTGTGGTTGATGGTGACCTTGTTCTCCGTAGTCCATGCCTGTAGCCTGTCCAGGGTGCCTTGGAGCGATGAGTAGTCTGGTGCGGTGTTGTCCACTGAAACCCCCACAGTGCAGTCATCCACGTACTTCCACCTGTGAGGAGTGTCCGATAGAGCGTCGTTGATCAGGATGAGGAAGCACAGTGGTCCCATCTTGGTCCCCTGGGGAACACCACAGGTGAGGTGTTGGAATGTAGAGACCAAGCCCTGATACCTCACTGCTTGGCGACGTCCACTCAAGAAATCAGTGAGCCATGAGACCAGGTTGGTGGGCAGCCCTAGTGCAATAGCCTTGTTGATAACAGTACGTGTGTGTGTGTGTGTGTGTGTGTGTGTGTGTGTGTGTGTGTAATAATAATAATAATAATAATAATAATTAACGGTTTATTGAAAGAGCTTGGCAGCCAGAAGGCTGAAAATATACAGTTACATATTTGGGGAATGGGTTACGAGTTACAAATAATATACAAGTAACATAAGTGACACAAATAAGACATATAATAACTTAGATGGGGATCAGCTCAAACTACAGTTCATTTCAACATAGTGACAGTGTAAGGAGCAGTGTTTACCGGGAGTGAATACACTGATTTATTACATGTTATTGATAATTTTTACAATGGTTGGGACTGGGCTGTTCTTATAGCGATCGGTTCGTGCACGTATGGGCTGGATGTGTGTGTGTGTGTGTGTGTTGTTTAGGGGACAGGTGAGGGTGTCATAGGTGAGATTAAAATAGGTAATGGTATAATAGACGTGAGAGAGAGATATAGAGAGAGATAAAAAGAGAGAGATATAGAGAGAGATAAAGAGAGAGAGAGATATCACTCTTATCTGTGTTATCTTAATACTGTGGGATAAAGATGTCGTTTTTCTTCGTGTCTCCCATTCCCTCACTATCTCCCCCCCCTCCCCCTTTCTCTCTCCCCCTCCCTCTGTCTCACCCCTCCCCTTCCATCACCCCCTCCCCCCCGAGTGACTGCCCAGTACCTGTCTCCCTGATATATTGCCTCGATACCTGGCCACTATACCCACACTTAACCTTACACTTAGCCCTTACACTTGGCCTTTACCCTTACACACTTAACCTTTATTTACACTTAGCCCTAACACTTACACTTAGCCCACACACTTAATCCTTACACTTACACTTAGCCCTGACACTTGCATTTCCACTTGGCCCTTACACTTACATCTCTCTCTCTCTCTCTCTCTCTCTCTCTCTCTCTCTCTCTCTCTCTCTCTCTCAGCTAACACGGACCCTCTTGTCAGTCTCCCTGATAACCATCTTTACCGATTTATCTTCAAACTATTTCACTCTTCTCGCCCCCTCATGTTTTCTCCTCCTTCTCCTCCTCCTCTTCTTCCTCCTTCTCTTCCTCCTCTTCTTCCTCCTTCTCCTCGTTTCTCTTCATTCTCCCCACTTCTCTTCCTTCTCATCTTTCTCTTCATTTTTTTCTTCTCTTCATTTCTTTTCCTCCTCCTCCTTTCTCTTCCTTCTCATTTTTCTCTCCATTTTCTCCTCTTCATTCCTCTTCTTCCTCTTCATCCCTTTCACCTTCCTTCTTCCTCCTCCTCCATCTCTTTTTCTTCCTCCTCTTCCTCTCCATTCCTTTCCATTTTCTGCTCAGTTTCCATATTTTTTTTAGTCCTGTAAAAGATGTCTCGCTGATGTCTCTGTGATGTCTCAGTTGTGTCTCGGTGATGTCTCAGTCGTGTCTCGCTGATGTCTCGGTGATGTCTCAGTCGTGTCTCCGTGATCTCCGATTTATGAACGTTTCATTTGTCGGTAAAAATAAGATACCTGTAGTCTCCACATTTCTTTACGAACATGAACCGTTTAATTGTCTTACACTGAGGTTTGGGTTTGGGTTTGGTTTTGGTGGGGGTTAGGTTAGGTTTGGTTTGTGAGGTTAGGTTAGGAAGAGATATTAATAATCCGGGGCTAACGCTGTTTACTGAAATATCTAGGAATGAAAATGGCCACCAATTGGCCAGTTTTGGTAGGGTGGTACCTGTTGTAGTCCTGTTCCGAGATCTGCAGGAGCCCATTGTCATTACCGAGTTTTTTTTGCGCCCACTGAGGATTGGTTAACTACATGGCGCTGTGTAGGTGTTGACAGTACTCCATTGACTCGTTTTGTGATGTGATGGCACTGATGATGATGATGATGATGATGATGATGATGGTAATAATGAAAATAATGATAATCATGATAATAATAATAACTCATTTAATTGACCGATAATATCAACATGCAAATTAACCTGATACAAACAGGACAGGTGTAGATGCGTTCCGTTGATCCCTAATGAGGCCTTGAGATGAAGTAAGGCCATATCCCCCTCACCTGTGTGGCCACATCCCCGTTACCTGTATGGCCACATCCCTATCACCTGTATGGCCACATCCCCGTTACCTATATGGCCACACCCTCCCCCTTGATACGAGACTCAGACCATGTCCACAGCGAAACCTCTCTCTCTCTCTCTCTCTCTCTCTCTCTCTCTCTCTCTCTCGGCGT
>NW_024740877.1:0-3473 GCF_018991925.1 Homarus americanus | reverse complement strand
CCATTAGTTTTATTACATTATCCCGTGATTGCTATTTACAGTCTACAGTTATTTACAGTCTCTACAGTTATTTACAGTCTCTGCAGTTATTTACAGTCTCTACAGTTATTAACAGTCTCTGCAGCTATTTACAGTCTCTGCAGTTATTTACAGTCTCTACAGTTATTAACAGTCTCTGCAGCTATTTACAGTCTCTGCAGTTATTTACAGTCTCTGCAGTTATTTACAGTCTCTGCAGTGTTTTCTGTTTTACAAAGTGAATTAATTTACACTTCTTCTGACTCAACAATTTAAAGGTTGTGACGATATACAGTTGTCTCAGTTGTAAAACCCCTTAAAAAATAATGACAAGAACAGTAATAATAATGAAGACGGTGGTAATAGTAATAATAATTGTAATAATAATAGTAATAATAATATTAATAATAATAATAAAATTGAAATAATAATAATAGAAATAATATCAATTATTACAGTAACAATCATAATGATGATAATTTATTATTGGGTCTTATTTTGTCATTCAGTGTTCTGAATAACGTTACATTGTCTCGACTTGCATTTTAAATTCTTCAGTCTTATAGTTTGCTGGGTTGAGATGGTTAGAAAGTGTTTGATAACACACAAAAGACTCAATTTAATTTAGTTCCGGAAATCATGTGAAATAATGGAATCTTAACAAGGGGATGATCGGAGGTACCAGGGCGTAGTGTGTCGAGGATTGTTATGTTTAATTCCCGAAGTTGAGACCAATATATATATATATATATATATATATATATATATATATATATATATATATATATATATATATATATATATATATATATATATAATGAGGATTTAAAGGTGGAAGGTATAGGAAGAATTTATGGTTAGTTATTTATCTGTATATCATATTCATAGGGATCTTTTTTCAAACACCGCTTTCAATACAACTATTTATTATTCAACTGAATGGCCTGGACACATTAATAGAACATTATAGTTACGTTACTAGACACTGACTCTCGGACACAAACATGAAATGGATACACTTCCCACCGTAAGTAACTCGCCCTGTGGATAGCTCTGACAATGATTCAAGGTGTGACCTGAGGAGGCGCAGCTGGTGCTACTGGACTATGTCTCCTACAGACGTCCCTACCAACCTCTCGACGTCCCCTTGAAGCCGACACTACCGACGTACACACCATCACAATCACACTAAAAGGTCTGTCCTCAATATTGTCAATGCCTATGGCCTGGCACTTGACATTATTAGGGACCTGCCACCTTATAAACAGATAAATTGTACAGAAATTTCCCCTAACTCCTCAGTCTGTCACTTTTTTAACTCGCTGAGAAAACCCATGACCCTTCAGGCTTTTACTCCTTAATGCATGAGTCATAAAGGCAAGCATGAACTCTGCATGCTTCCCAGATGGGCGCTGTAAACGCTCCTGCGCTTCTACTTGCAATGGATGTAAGGGGTGCCCATAGCACAACCCCCTCGGGGACAATCTAAAATATCTATGTCCTCTATGGGAGACTCTGCTAGCTGGAGACGCGGTGCTGGGGAGGGACGTCTCCTCCCGACCTCGACTAGTGACGAGCTTGACTCTGAAAGTAATGCCCGGGAAGGAGCTGCAGGGCCTTTGTATTGGAGGAGAGCCGGCAGATGACCTCTCTAATTAACACTAAACTGGTTAGATCTGGACAGCTGTGTTTGCCCAGGTGCGTGGTCATGTTGCATGTCGGTAATGCTTCCTAATTATTACCACCCGGGTGTGTCATGGCTAGGTGTGGTTTCTTTAACACGGTCATGTCGCCGGGTTAAGCTAATCGCCTGGCGGTGAGGACTCTCCAACAAGGAGACCTCTCCTGGGTCAGGTCTTACTGTCACTGTGGTGTGTCAACCTATACATGTTACCACGTGGGCATCTACTTAAAACATAAGAACATAAGAATGGAGGAAACTGCAGCGGGCCTATTGGCCCTACTGAACAGTCGCATTTACTCCAACCCCTATGCTCATATAAGCACCCAACCTATGTTTGAAGCTATCTAGCGTATTCGAGTTAATGATGATATTTGGTAAATTGTTCCATTCATCCACTACTCTGTTTCCAAACCAGTGTTTACCTATTTCGCGCCTAAATCTAAATTTGTCTAATTTAAAACCATTGTTACGAGTTCGCTCCTGGTTGGATAGTTTGAGTACCTTTGTAATGTCCCCTTTGTTTAGCCTGACTTCCATTTATACACCTCTATCAAGTCGCCCTGGCTCTATGTCTCTCGAGGAGTGCAAATTAAGATGCTTTAACCTGTCTCTGTACTCAAGGTTCTAATGCGGGATTAGTCTTGTCATTCTCCTCTGGATTCTTTCCAAGATTCTATATCCATTCTGTAATACGGTGACCAGAACTGCACTGCGTAATCAGGTGAGGTCTCACCAGCGCAAGATATAATCTTAAGATGACCTCGCTAGTCTTGTAACTGACACTCCTTTGTATGAACCCAAGTACTTTATTAGCCTAGTTACAAGCAAAAACACATTGTTTACTTGGCTGATTCCTACTTATCATAACTCTAAATCTCTCTCCCAGTCGGTTCTCAATGGCATCGTGGTTCATTTGGTAACTAGTTTCCCTGTTTACGTCTCCTATACCGAGTACTTTACATTTATCCACATTGAATTTCATCTGCCATTTTTCAGACCATTCAAAAAATTGTTTAGATCTTCTTGTAGTTTTGCAGAGTCCTCGTCAGATTTAATTACACGTCCTATTTTAGTGTCATCAGCAAATTTACTTATGTTGCTGTCTATGCCAATATCTATGTCGTTTATGTATATAATAAATAATAATGGTCAAGTACTGAGCCTTGGGGAACTCCACTAGTGACTTTGCTCCAATGGGATTTAGTGCCGTTAATGCTCACTCGCTGTTTCTATCCTGTAACCACGCCTAATCCATTTTAGAATATTACCTTTAATGCCATGTGCTTCTACCTTTCTTATTAGTCTTTTGTGGGACTCTGTCGAAGGCTTTGCTAAAGTCGAGATATACCACATCATAATTGTGCCCTCATCCACCGATTCGAAAACTGATGAAAAGAATGTTAATAGATTAGTTAGACATGAATTTCTCTTGTGAAGCCATGCTGGGAATCATTGATCAATTTGTGCTTCTCCAGGTGGTTTCGAATAGAGTTTGAAATGATTGCTTCCAGTAATTTGCTTACAATTGATGTTAGACTGATTGGACGGTAGTTAGGGGATAGTGATCTATTCCTTCTTGAAAATCGGTATTACATTCGCTATCCTCCAGGATTCTGGTACTACACCTGTTTTAAGGACATGTTAAATAACTGCTAAGGGCATACTAAGCTCTTCCTTATTCCTTTAATACTCTGGCAAATATCTCATCGGGACCAGGCGACTTATTAGGCTTCAGTTTGTCTATTTGTTTACTGTTATATATGCTGTTCTT
>NW_024740876.1:0-10589 GCF_018991925.1 Homarus americanus | reverse complement strand
CTCAAACCCCGGGTCATGTCACTGAAGGGGTGCCCGACCCTCACACCCAGGGTCATGGCACTGAAGGGGTTCCCGGCCCTCACACCCCGAGTCATAGTTCTGGAGGGGTGCCCGGCCCTCACACCCCGGGTCATGTCACTGAAAGGGTGCCCGGCCCTCATCCCGGGTCATGTCAATGAAAGGGTGCCCAGCTCTCACACCCCCGGTGATTTCACTGAAGGGGTGCCTGGCCATCACACCCAGGGTAATGGTACTGAAGGGGTGCCCCGCCCTCACACCCCGGGTCATGGTGCTAATGGGGTGCCTGGCCCTTACACCCCGGGTCATGTGAAGAGGTGCCCGGCCCTCACACCCCGGTTCATAATACTGTAGGGGTGCCCTGCCCCCACACCCCGGCTCATGTCATTTATGGGGTGCCCGGCGCTCACACCCCGGGTCATGGTGCTGGAGGGGTGCCCGGTCCTGACACCCCGGGTCAAGTGAAGGGGTGCCCGGACCACACACCCTATTTCAAAGCACTGTATGGGTGCCTGGCACTCACACCCCGGGTCATGGCACTGAAGGAGTGCCTGGCCCTCACACCCCGGGTCATGGTGCTGAAGGGGTTCCCGGCTTTCACACCCCGATTCATGGCATTGAAGGGGTGCCCGGCCCTCACACCTCGGGTCATGGTGCCTGAGGGGTGCCCGGCCCTCACACCCCGGGTCATGGGGTTGAAGCGGTTCCCGGCCATCACACCCCGGGTCATGGTGCTGATGGGGTGCCCGGCCCTCACACCCCGATTCTTGGCTCTGAAATCGAGCCCGGCCCTAACACTCTGGGTAATGGTGCTGAAGGGGTGCCTGGCACTCACACCCCGGCTCATGGCACTGAAGGGGTGTCCGGCCCTGACGCCCTGGGTCATGTCACTGAAGGGGTGCTCGGCCCTCACACCACGGGTCATGGCACTGAAGCGGTGCCCGGCCGTCACACCCCTGGCCATGGCACTGAAGGTATGCACGGCCCTCACACCCCTCGTCATAGAGGTAAACGAGTGCCCGGCCCTCACCCCCCGGGTCATGGCACTGAAGGAGGGACCGGCCCTCACACCCCGGGTCATGGCACTGAACGAGTGACCGGCCCTCACATCCCGGGTCATGGCACTGAAGGTATGCCCGTTCCTCACACCCGTGGTCATAGAGCTAAACGAGTGCCCGGCCCTCACGCCCCGGGTCATATCATTGAAGGGGTGCCCGTCCCTCACACCCAGGGTCATATCACTGAAAAAATGCCCGGCCCTCACACCCAGGGTTATAGCTCTGAAGGCGTGCCCAGCCCTCATACCCCGGGTCATGGCACTGAAAAGGTGCCCGGCCCTCACACCCCGTGTCATGTGAAGGGGTGCCCGGCCCTCACACTCTGGTTCATAGCTCTGTAGGGGTGCCCGGCCCTCACACCCCGTTTCATGGCACTAAAGGGGTGCCCGGCCCTCACATCCCGGCTCATGGCACTGAAGGGTTGCCCGGCTCTGACCCCCAGGGTCATGTCACTGAAGGGGTGCCCGGCCCTCACACCCCTATTCATGGCACTGAAGGGGTGACCGGCCCTCACACCCCGGTTCATAGCACTGTAGGGGAGCCCGGCCTTCACACCGCGGTTCATGTCACTGAAAGGGTGCCCGGCCCTCACACCCCGGTTCATGACACTGAAGGGGTGCCCGGCCCTCACACTCCGGGTCATGGTGCTGGAGGGGTGCCCGGCCCTCACACCCTGGGTCATGTCACTAAAGGGGTGCCCGGCCCTCGCTACCCGGGTCATGTCACTGAAGGGGTTCACGGCCCTCACACCCCGGGTCATGGACCTAAAGGGGTGCATGGTCCTCACACCCCGGGTCATGGACCTAAAGGGTTGCCCGGCCCTGACGCCCCGGGTCATGTCACTGAAGGGGTGCCCGGCCCTCACACCCCTATTCATGGCACTGAAGGGGTGCACGGCCCTCACACCCCGGTTCACAGCACTGTAGGGGTGCCCGGCCTTCACACCCCGTTTCATCGCACTGAAAGGGTGCCCGGCCCTCACACCCCTTTTCATGACACTGAAAGGGTGCCCGGCCCTCACACCCCGGGTCATGGCACAAAAAGGGTGAATGGCCCTCACACCCCGGGTCATGGACCTAAAGGGGTGCCCGGCCCTCACACCACGGATCATGGGGTTGACGCGGTTCCCGGCCCTCACACACCCCGGGTCATGGTGCTGGGAGGGGTGCCCGGCCCACACCCCGGTCATGGTGCTGGGAAAGGGTGCCCGGCCCTCACACCCCGGGTCATGTCACTGAAGGGGTGCCCGGCCCTCACACCCCGGGTCACGGCACTGAAGAGGTGCCTAGCCCTCACACCCCGGGTCATGGTGCTGAAGGGGTGCCCGGCTTTCACACTCCGATTCATGGCACTGAAAGGGTCCCCGGCCCTCACACCCCGGGTCATGGCACTTACAGGATGCACGGCCCTCACACCCAGGGTCATGGACCTAAAGGGGTGCCCAGCCCTCACACCACGGATCATGGGGTTGAAGCGGTTCCCGGCCCTCACACCCCGGACTCTGCGTCACTGAAAGGGTGCACAGCCCTCACACCCCCGGTCATGTCACTGAAGGGGATCACGGCCCTCACACCCCGGGTCATGGACCTAAAGGGGTGCACGGCCCTCACACCCCGGGTCATGGACCTAAAGGATTGCCCGGCCCTGACGCCCCGGGTCATGTCACTGAAGGGGTGCCCGGCCCTCACACCCCTATTCATGGCACTGAAGGGGTGCCCGGCCCTCTCACCCCGGTTCACAGCACTGTAGGGGTGCCCGGCCTTCACACCCCGTTTCATCGCACTGAAAGGGTGCCCGGCCCGCACACCCCGTTTCATGACACTGAAGGGGTGCCCGGCCCTCACACCCCGGGTCATGGCACTGAAAGGGTGCACGGCCCTCACACCCCGGGTCATGGACCTAAACGGGTGCCCGGCCCTCACACCACGGATCATGGGGTTGACGCGGTTCCCGGCCCTCACACCCCGGGTCATCGTGCTGGAGGGGTGCCCGGCCCTCACACCCCGGGTAAATGTCACTGAAGTGGTGCCCGGCCCTCACACCCCGGGTCACGGCACTGAAGGGGTGCCTGGCCCTCACACCCCGGGTCATGGTGCTGAAGGGGTACCCGGCTTTCACACCCCGATTCATGGCACTGAAAGGGTCCCCGGCCCTCACACCCCAGGTCATGGCACTTAAAGGGTGCACGGCCGTCACACCCCGGGTCATGGACCTAAAAGGGTGCCCGGCCCTCACACCCCGGATCATGGGGTTGAAGCGGTTCCCGGCCCTTACACCCCGGGTCATGGTGCTAGAGGGGTGCCCGGCCCTCACACCCCGGTTCATGTCACTGAAGGGGTGCCCGGCCCTCACACCCCGGGTCATGGCACTGAAGGGGTGCCCGGCTTTCACACCCCGATTCCTGGCACTGAAGGGGTGCCCAGCCCTCACACCTCGGGTCATGGTGCCTGAGGGGTGCCCGGCCCTCACACCCCGGGTCATGGGGTTGAAGTGGTTCCCTGCCATCACACCCAGGGTCATGGTGCTGATGGGGTTCCTGACCCTCACACCCCGATTCTTGGCACTGAAATCGAGCCCGGCCCTAACACTCTGGGTAATGGTGCTGAAGGGGTGCCCGGCCCTCACACCCAGATTCATTTCACTGAAGTGGTGCCGGACCCTCACACCCGGGGTCATGTGAAGGGGTGCCCGGCCCTCACACCCCAGTTCGCAGCACTGTAGGGGTGCCCGGACCTCACACCCCGTTTCATGGCACACTGAAAGGGTGCCGGGCCCTCACACCCCGGTTCATGACACTGAAGGGGTGCCCGGCCCTCACACCCCGGGTCATGGCACTGATAGGGTGCACAGCCCTCACACCCCAGGTCATGGACCTAAAGGGGTGCCCAGCCCTCACACCACGGGTCATGGGGTTGAAACGGTTCCCGGCCCTCACACTCCGGGTCATGGTGGTGGAGGGGTGCCCATCCCTAACACCCAGGGTCATGGCACTGCAGGGGTGCCTGGCCTCACACCCTGGGCCATGGTCTTGAGGTGCCCGCCCACCCTGGTCAGGCTCACTGAAGGGGTGCCCGGCCCTCATCCCGGGTCATGTCAATTAAGGGGTGCCCAGCTCTCACACCCCCGGTGATTTCACTGAAGGGGTGCCTGGCCCTCACACCCCGGGTCATGGTACTGAAGGAGTGCCCCGCCCTCACACCCCGGGTCATAGTGCTAATGGGGTGCCTGGCCCTTACACCCCAGGTCATGTGAAGAGGTGCCCGGCCCTCACACCCCGGTTCATAACACTGTAGGGGTGCCCTGCCCCCACACCCCAGCTCATGTCACTTATGGGGTGCCCGGCGCTCACACCCCGGGTCATGGTGCTGGAGGGGTGCCCGGCCCTGACACCCCTGGTCAAGTGAAGGGGTGCCCGGCCCTGACACCCCGGGTCAAGTGAAGGGGTGCCCGGACCACACACCCTTTTTCAATGCACTTATGGGTGCCCGGCACTCACACCCCGTTTCATGGCATTTAAGGGTGCCCATCCCTCACAACCTGGTTAATGACACTGAAAGGTTGCCCGGCCCTCACACCCCAGGTCATGTCACTGAAGGGGAGCCCGGCCCTCACACCCCGGGTCATGGCACTGAAGGGGAGCCCGGCCGTCACACCCCGGTTCATGACACTGAAGGGGTGCCCGGCCTCACACTCCGGGTCATGGTGCTGGAGGGGTGCCCGGCCTTCACACCCCGGGCATGACACTGAAAGGTTGCCCGGCCCTCACACCCCAGGTCATGTCACTGAAGGGGTGCCCGGCCCTCACACCCCGGGTCATGGCACTGAAGGGGAGCCCGGCCGTCACACCCCGGTTCATGACACTGAAGGGGTGCTAGGCCCTCACACTCCGGGTCATGGTGTTGGAGGGTTGCCAATCCTTCACACCCCGGGTCATGACACTGAAGGGTTGCCCGGCCCTCACACTCCGGGTCATGGGGCTGAAGGGGTGCCCAGCCCTCACACCCCGGGTCATGGCACTGAAGGAGTGACAGGCCCTCACACCCCGGGTCATGGTGCTGGAGGGGTGCCCGCCCCTCATACCCCGGATCATGTCACTAAAGGGGTGCCCGGCCCTCACACCCCGGGTCATGTCAATGAAAAGGTGCACGGCCCTCATACCCAGGGTCATGGCACTGAAAAGGTGCCCGTCTCTCACACCCCGTGTCATGTGAAGGGGTGCCCGGCCCTCACACTCTGGTTCATAGCTCTGTAGGGGTGCCCCGCCCTCACACCTGCTCTCTATGGCACTAAGCAAGCCTGGCCCTCAAATCCTTAAGCCCATGGCACTGAAGGGGTTGCCCGCCCCACGCCCTGGTCATGTCACTACAAGTGCCCGGCCCTCACACCCTTATTCATGGCACTGAAGGGGTGACCGGCCCTCACACCGCAGTTCACAGCACTGTAGGGGTGCCCAGCCTTCACACCCCGATTCATGGCACTGAAAGGGTGCCCGGCCCTCACACCCCGGTTCATGACACTGACGGGGTGTCCGGCCCTCACACTCCGGGTCATGGTGCTGGAGGGGTGCCCGGACCTCACCCTATGGGTCTGGGGTTGAAGCGGATCCCGACCCTCACACCCCGGGTCATGGTGCTGGAGGGGTGCCCGGCCCTCACACCCCGTGTCATGTCACTAAAGGGGTGCCCGGCCCTCACACCCCGGGTCATGTCACTGAAGGGTCTCACGGCCCTCACACCCTGGGTCATGGACCTAAAGGGTTGCGCGGCCCAGACGCCACGGGTCATGTCACTGAAGGGGTGCCCGGCCCTCACACCCCTATTCATGGCACTGAAGGGGTGCCCGGCCCTCACACCCCGGTTCACAGCACTGTAGGGCTGCCCGGCCTTCATACCCCGTTTCATCTCACTTAAAGGGTGCCCGGCCCTCACACCCCGTTTCATGACACCGAAGGGGCGCCCGGCCCTCACACCCCGGGTCATGGACCTAAAGGGGTGCCCGGCCCTCACCCCACGGGTCATGGGGTTGCAGCGGTTCCCGGCTCTCACACCCAGGGTCATGGTGCTGGAGGGGTGCCCGGCCCTCACACCCCGGGTCATGTCACTGAAGGGGTGCTTGGCCCTCACACCCCGGGTCACAACTGAAGGGGTGCCTGGCCCCCTCCACGGGGTCATGGGCGCAGAAGGTGCCCGGCTTTCACACCCCCGATTCATGGCACTGAGGGTCCCCAGCACTCCACCCGGGTCATGGCATAGGATGCCGCAGCCCTCACACCCCCGGATCATGGACCTGGGGGTGCCAGCCTCACCACGGATCATGGGGATTGGGCATTACAGCCCTCACACGGGTCATGGTGCTGTGAAGTGCCAAATCCTACCAGGTTGCTGGCACTGCAGGAGTGCCTGGCCCTCACACCCCGGGTCATGGTGCTGAAGGGATGCCCGGCTTTCACACCCTGATTCATGGCACTGAAAGGGTCCCGGCCCTCAAACCCCGGGTCATGGTGTCTGAGGGGTTCCTGGCCCTCACACCCCGGGTCATGTCACTAAAGGGGTGCCCGGCCCTCACACCCCGGGACATGGGGTTGCAGCGGTTCCCGGCCCTCACACCCTGGGTTATGGTGCTGATGGGGTGCCCGGCCCTCACACCCCGATTCTTGGCACTGAAATCGAGCCCGGCCCTTACACCCTGGATCATGGTGCTGAAGGGGTGCAGGGCCCTCACACCCCGGGTTATGGCACTGAAGGTGTGCCCGAACCTCACACCCCGGGTAATGGTGCTGGAGGTGTGCCCGAACCTCACACCCGGGGTTATGTCACTGAAAGGGTGTCCGGCCCTCAAACCCCGGGTCATGTCACTGAAGGGGTGCCCGGCCCTCACACCCCGGGTCATGGCACTGAAGGGGTTCCCGGCCCTCACACCCCGGGTCATGGTTCTGGAGGGGTGCCCGGCCCTCACACCCCGGGTCATGTCACTGAAAGGGTGCCCGGCCCTCATCCCGGGTCCTGTCAATGAAGGGGTGCCCAGCTCTCACACCCCCGGTGATTTCACTGAATGGGTGCCTGGCCCTCACACCCCGGGTCATGGCACTGAAGGAGTGCCCCGCTCTCACACCCCGGGTCATGGTGCTAATGGGGTGCCTGGCCCTTACACCCCGGGTCATGTGAAGAGGTGCCCGGCCCTCACACCCTGGTTCATAACATTGTAGGGGTGCCCTGCCCCCACACCCCGTCTCATGTCACTTATGGGGTGCCCGGCGCTCACACCCCGGGTCATGGGGCTGGAGAGGTGACAGGCCCTTATACCCCGGGTCATGGTGCTGGAGGGGTGCCCGACCCTCATACCAAGGGTCATGTCACTAAAGGGGTGCCCGGACCTCACACCCCGGGTCATGTCACTGAAGAGGTGCACGGCCCTCACACCCCGGGTCATGGACCTAAAGGGGTGCCCGGACCTCACACCCTGGGTCATGGGGTTGAAGCGGTTCCTGGTCTTCACACCACGGGTCATGGAGCTGAAGGGGTGCTTGGCCATCACACCACGATTCATGGCACTGAATGGGTGCCCGGCCCTCACACCCCGGGTCATGGCACTGAAAAGGTGCCCGGCCATCACACCCCGAGTCATGTATCTGAAGGGGTGCACGGCCCTCACACCCAGGGTCATGGACCTAAAGGGGTGCCCGGCCCTCACACCCCGGGTAATGGGGTTGAAGCGGTTCCCGGTCCTCACACCACCGGTCATGGAGCTGAAGGGGTGCTCGGCCATCACACCCCGATTCATAGCACTGAAAGGGTGCCGGGCCCTCACACCCCTGGTCATGGCACTGAATAGGTGCTAGGTCCTCACACCCCGGTTCATAGCTCTGTCGGGGTGCCCGGGCCTCCCACCCCGTTTCATGGCACTTAAGGGGTGCCCGGCCCTCACACCCCGGCTCATGGCACTGAAGGGGTGTCCGGCCCTGACGCCCTGTGTCATGTCACTGAAGGGGTGCCCGGCCCTCACACCCCGGGTCATGGCACTGAAGCGGTGCCCGGCCGTCACACCCCTGGCCATGGCACTGAAGGTATGCCCGGCCCTCACACCCCTGGTCATAGAGCTAAACGAGTGCCCGGCCCTCCCTCCCGGGTCATGGCACTGAAGGAGGGACCGGCCCTCACACCAGGTCATGGCACCTGAAGGTGACCGCCCTCACCCAGGTAATGGCACTGAAGGTATGCCCGGCCCTCACACAACTGGTCATAGAGCTAAACAAGTGCCCGGCACTCTCCTCCCGGGTCATGGCACTGAAGGAGGGACCGGCCCTCACACCCCGGGTCATGGCACTGAAAAGGTGCCCGGCCCTCACACCCCGTGTCATGTGAAGGGGTGCCCGGCCCTCACACTCTGGTTCATAGCTTTGTAGGGGTGCCCGGCCCTCACACCCCGTTTCATGGCACTGAAGGGGTGCCCGGCCCTCACATCCCGCTCATGGCACTGAAGGGGTTGCCCGCCCTGACGCCCAGGTCATAAATACTGAAGGTGCCTGGGTCTGGCCAATTTTGGTCTGGCGGCATCGAAGGCAGACCGGCTCCCACACCCCGGGTCATGTCACTGAAGGGGTGCCCGGCCCTCACACCCCTATTCATGGCACTGAAGGGGTGCACGGCCCTCACACCCCGGTTCACAGCACTGTAGGGGTGCCCTGCCCCCACACCCCGGTTCACAGCACTGAAGGGGTGCCCGGCGCTCACACCCCGGGTCATGGCACTGAAAGGGTGAACGGCCCTCACACCCTGGGTCATGGACCTAAAGGAGTGCCCGGCCCTCACACCACGGATCATGGGGGTTACTGCGGTTCCCGGCCCTCACACCCTGGGTCATAGTGCTGGAAATGCCTGGCCCTCACACCCCTGGTCAAGGCCACTGATGGGGTGCCTGGCCTCACACCCCGGGTCACGGCACTGAAGGGGTGCTCTGGCCTCACACCCCCGGTCATGGTGCTGAAGGGGCACCGGCTTTCACACCCCGATTCATGGCACTGAAAGGGTCCCCTTCCCTCACACCCCGGGTCATGGCACTTATAGGGTGCACGGCCCTCACACCCCGGGTCATGGACCTAAAGGGGTGTCCGGCCCTCACACCACGGATCATGGGGTTGAAGCGGTTCCCAGCCCTTACACCTCGGGTCATGGTGCTGGAGGGGTACCCAGCCCTCACACCCCGGTTCATGTCACTGAAGGGGTGCCCGGCCCTCACACCCCGGGTCATGGCACTGAAGGGGTGTCTGGCCCTCACACCCCGGGTCATGGTGCTGAAGGGGTTGCCGGCTTTCACACCCCGATTCCTGGCACTGAAGGGGTGCCCGGCCCTCACACCTCGGGTCATTGTGCCTGAGGGGTGCCCGGCCCTCACACCCCGGGTCATGGGGTTGAAGTGGTTCCCTGCCATCACACCCCGGGTCATGGTGCTGATGGGGTTCCTGGACCTCTCACCACGATTCTTGGCACTGAAATCGAGCCCGGCCATAACACTCTGGGTAATGATGCTGAAGGGGTGCCCGGCCCTCACACCCTGATTCATTTCACTGAAGTGGTGCCGGACCCTCACACCCCGGGTCATGTGAAGGGGTGCCCGGCCCTCACACCCCAGTTCGCAGCACTGTAGGGGTGCCCGGACCTCACACCCCGTTTCATGGCACTGAAAGTTTGCCGGGCCCTCACACCCCGGTTCATGACACTGAAAGGGTGCCCGGCCCTCACACCCCGGGTCATGGCACTGAAGGGGTGCACGGCCCTCACACCCCAGGTCATGGACCTAAAGGGGTGCCCAGCCCTCACACCACGGGTCATGGGGTTGAAACGGTTCCCTTCCCTCACACCCCGGGTCATGGTGGTGGAGGGGTGCCCATCCCTCACACCCAGGGTCATGGCACTGCAGGGGTGCCTGGCCCTCACACCCCGGGTAATGGTGCTGAAGGGATGCTGGGCTTTCACACCCCGATTCATGGCACTGAAAAGGTCCCCGACCCTCAAAACCCGGGTCATGGTGTCTGAGGGGTGCCCGGCCCTCACACCCCGGGTCATGTCACTAAAGGGGTGCCCGGCCCTCACACCCCGGGTCATGTCATTGAAGGTGTGCCCGAACCTCACACCTCGGGTCATGGTGCTGGAGGTGTGCCCGAACCTCACACCCCGGGTCATGTCATTGAAGGTGTGCCCGAACTTCACACCCCGGGTTATGGTGCTGATGGGGTGCCCGGCCCTCACACCCCGGTTCTTGGCACTGAAATCGAGCCCGGCCCTAACACCCTGGATCATGGTGCTGAAGGGGTTCCCGGCCCTCACACCCCGGGTCATGGCACTGAAGGTGTGCCCGAACCTCACACCCCGTTTCATGGTGCTGGAGGTGTGCCCGAACCTCACACCCCGGGTCATGTCACTGAAAGGGTGTCCGGCCCTCAAACCCCAGGTCATGTCATTGAAGGGGTGCCCGGCCCTCACACCCCGGGTCATGGCACTGAAGGGGTTCCCGGCC
>NW_024740875.1:0-7826 GCF_018991925.1 Homarus americanus | reverse complement strand
GTCTCATACCGCCAGTGGACGTTATCATACCGCGTGGGGTCTACAGAACCTTGTTAATACTGATGTTAAATAAACGAAGGAACCAGGTCACGCGATCCGTCTCTCCTGGGTACAGCACAGAGGTGGTCCTTGACCTCTCTCACAGCTCCTCGGCCACCTTGCTCACTGGTTCACGCTTTCCGGGAGTGACTTATTTACCAGACGATTAAACTTATTAGGACGTACAGAACATTTTCAGACTGGGAAACGATCTATAATTATTTTCAATTTAATAACTGATATTTAATTTCATGATTCGCGTCCCTATTAACTCGGTAAATTACATTTAATATCGTATAGGCCTAGTTCCACAACCTCTCGCTACGTGCGGGGAGCGCGGTCTTCCCTCAGACGACCTTGAACTCAGCATCGCCAATGGCGCGGCGTTTGAAATTACACTGAAATTTCTGAATATTACAATCGATCCCCCTAAAAAAAGACAGCATTGTCCTCATGTGCTGAGAAAAACATGCATACGACCCCCCTAAAAAATTGTTCTAAGAAACTGCATCTCACCCCTTTAACGTTTTACATAGATAGATAGATATAGATCGTCACTAGATATAACACCACCCATCATCACTAGATATAACATCATCCATCATCACTACATATAACACCATCCATCATCACTCCATATAACACCATCCATCATCACTACATATAACACCACCCATCATATATATATATATATATATATATATATATATATATATATATATATATATATATATATATATATATATATATATATATATATATATATATATATATATATATATATATATATATATATATAGAACCCTCGCTTTACACGGTCAATTGAACCCATAAAGGCCCGCGTAAAGCGAGAAACGTGTAAAGTGAACAACATAACATATGGGATTAATTGAAATAGAGACCGAGCCGACCCCCAAACTCCACTTTTTCCCGACACACATTACGAAAGTTTTAGTAAAAATAACATCTTAATTTTATGATGGTATTCACACACACATAATATAGAAGGGAACAATCAATAAGAGAATAATATACTGTAGGTTAGGTTAGAAAAAAAAACAAGGTTGGGGTTAACACTTATGTTCGTAGAAGAGATGGGTCGGTGTACGGGAATGAAGGCTGGTTCCGAGGCAGAGGGCAGGCTACTGGCCCTCAGGTGAGTCTCCATCACTGTCATCTACACTTATTAGTGCCTCCCTGACAAATCCCTCAAAGTAACCATCACTGTCTCTGTCACTATCACTGGCTTGGGCTGGCTGTGGTGGGTTGCGGGCGAAGAACTCGGTAATGCTTTGCTGACGGCTGGTGTTGATGTTGTTGTGATACACCTTGATGTAGGGCTCCATAGTTTGCAACAGCTGGGTAGTGAAGACTTCATACCGGTTATCGTCAGGGTCGTCGGAAAGGAGGAGCTTGAGTTTCTCAACACACTCGATGGGACCCCTTACATTACTATGCGATAACTTGTGTTCTTCTTGGGATGACGCACCACCTGCCTCTTCACTGACGTCATCATCTAACATCTCGTCGGCAGTCACATCAGGATCCCTTATCACCTCCAGGATGTCGTCGTTGGTGGTCTCAGAGAAGCCTGCAGCTGTTACACTCTGCGCAGCTTCTCTGGCAAGGTCCACTGCTACTGCATCAGTTTGAACCTCACCAGTCACAGATTGACTCTGCCTCCCACCTGGAATACCTTGCAACACATGTCTCCATGCGTGACGAACAGTTGCTACAGACAGCTGATCCCATGCCTCCACCAAGAAGTCCACAGCTTTCTTGACGTTGAATTTTCTCCAAAAATGTTTCACAAGTACTTCTTGCTCTGCCAACTGTTGTTTCTTGTCGTCTTCGCTCTTGCTATCGGTGTCACCCAGGTTACACAACTTATCCTTGGTGTTGGTGTAGTCGTTCAGGAGCTTAAACTTCTTTGCAGAGAATGCAGCTTTCACATTACAGATAAATTCTTGGTCCATGGGCTGTATTAATCACGTAGTGTTGGGAGGAAGGAAGACCACTTTTACGTTGGTGTGACGATCTAACAGTAGGGGCGAGTGTCCTGGTGCATTGTCAAGCAGCAACAAAATCTTGAATGGAACATTCTGTTGCTCACAGAATTCTTCACGTCGGGAACGAAACAGTCATCAAACCAGGAGAGGGACAAAGTAGAGAACATCCACGCCTTATGTGCGGTCAGCCAGTGGACATTTAGCTCGGTCATGCCCATGCTCTTGTAGGCGTGCGGCTTGCGTGCTGTGTGGATCACCGATAACTTGAGCTTACAGGTACCGGAGGCATTGGTGGTAAACAAGACGGTGATACGCTCCTTCTGCAACTTCCGGCCCCGACACTTGCTGGCATTCTTCACAACGAAGGTCTTGGAAGGTAGCTTTTTCCAAAAAAGACCAGATTCGTCCATGTTAAACACCTGGTCGTCGGTGTACTGTCCTTCCTCCATAATCTCACGGAAAAACGAAGGAAAATCCAAGCCGCAATACGGTCAGCACTAGCTTCTTCACCACCAATGTTAATGTTGATGATCTTGTTCCTCTTCTTAAATCTCTGCAACCACCCAGATGAAGCATTAAAGGGTTTGGGCTCTGTAATTCCCATCTTTCGTGACACTGCAGCATACAGTTCACGTGCGTACTCCTTAACTGAGCGAGTGTCCACCGCCATGTTCCGTCGCGCCTGACGCACCAAGTAGCTCACAAGTAATTTCTCCGTCTTGAGAAGCACCTGGTTGTGGCAATACTTGATCATAGAAGCACCTGTAGACTTTGTGATGTTCATGTGCTCCTTTATCTTGGCTGCATCCTTCTTAATTGTCCTGATCGTAGACTCGTTAACACCATGCTGGCGCGCGAGATCAACCTGTCTTGTTCCTTTCTCCAACTCTTGCATGATCTTATATTTGATTTCGTAGCTTAAGGAACGTCGTGTTTTCATTGGCTTAGGGTGGCTGGGTCCAGGCAATGCAAGGTTTCTTTGTGGTGGTGGTGGTGGTGGTCTGGTGGAAGCCATTCTTATGGAACAATGGATACCGATATACACGGTGTAGCCTGGAAGGGTGTAACTGACGCGGGTAGGTCAAGGGGCTTGAACGCTCCCGCGGTGGGGCACGTCATAGTACATTAAACCAATCACAGCTAGCGGGGGAGGGAGGTAAGGATGCTTGGCCCAATTACATACATACATACATACATACATACATACACACACACACACACACACACACACACACACACATACATACATACATACATACATACATACATACATACATACATACATACATACATACATACATACATACATACATACATACATATATATATACAGTGGGGTATGCTATAACGAACGTAATTGGTTCCAGAACCTAGTTCGTTATAGCATTCGTTCGTTATAGGATTAATCCGTTCCAGGCCCCCAAATACAACCACTTAACACTGAAAAAATTCTGTGGAAAATGTAAAAAATAAGGTACTTTATCTTACCTTAGTGTTATTCAGCATGCAGGTACCCCTAAACACTGGCACATCACTATCACTTCCACTGGGAGTCTTGGCTTTAAGGTCCTCAAACAATTGTTTAGCCTTCTCACAAATTATAGCTTCACTAATGTTACCACCTGCCATTTCTTTCTCCTTTATCCACACTAAGAGTAAATTTTCCATCTCTTCAATCACATTACACCTTGCTTTGCTAAGTCTAAAGATTCCCTTAGCCACTTGCACAGTTTTTAACTCCTCTTTATTCTTCAAAATCGTACATATAGTCGATTTAGCCATCCCATACATCACTAAGTCTCGCAATGCTTCTTCCATTCTCACGTTTCTTTATAATTTCTTAATTAGTTTCAAGGGTTATTAGCTTTCTCACTCACTTTGGACGATTCATTGTTACAATTGTATACATGTATAACAAAATAGTTATACAAATAACGCGAATTTCCACATCAAAAGACGAAATTTCAACAATAACAGTGGTGCACTGGCTACACAATGAGACAAAGATGGCGCCTGACGCTCTTGTTGTGGGTCGTGGTACAACAATATTCATGCGCCAGGCGAAATAGTCCCGTATTCATCCGCGTTCGCTGTAGGAGTTGCGTTCGTTATAGCATTCTCAATTTTATAGGTAAAACCGTTCGTTATAGGAATATTCGTAGTAGGATCCGTTCGTTATAGCATACCCTTACTGTATATATATATATATATATATATATATATATATATATATATATATATATATATATATATATATATATATATATATATATATATATATATATATATATATATATATATATATATATATATATATATATATATATATATATATATATATATATATAGTATATATATATATATATATATATATATATATATATATATATATATATATATATACACACACACAGATATATATACACACAGATATATATGTTATGTGACTCCTCCATTAACTTAACCTCCAATCTGTTCTATAGGCTGTCGTTCGTTAACCGAAAAGTTCGTTAACCCAAACCATTGTTTTAATGTGGGTTTTGGGTACTGGTTCAGCTCACCGAAAATTTCTAAATTCAACAAAATGTAGGAAAAGTTCATTTACTTGAGGTGTGTATGTAGAAGGCTCCTGATGATGGATTTAGAATGGGGTGGAGAAGGAAGAAGAGAAGGCATTGGGGGTGGAAGAGAAGTCACCCCATGGTGCCATTTCACCCATAAAATTTTAGCTCTTGGTGTAATTCAAGATTATTTTCTTTAAATCAACACTGCACTGCATTATATATTGTCAATATGTAAAATATATTTCAAAATGACCAATAATTTGCTTGGAAACACAGAAAAAAAGCGCTTAGTTGAAGAGAGTCTCAAGCAAGATGTTACCTCCAGTGAAAACAGAGAGAGACTAACTCCTGTTTGCTGTGTTAAGAGGCTGGATGCCGCGCATTAAACTAGTCACTTTACCTTCAATTATGTTCAATAATTGTTAAAATGACTAAAAATTGAATATTAAACTTTTAAAATTATTGAATAGTATAAACTTCTTGATATTTACTAAAATAGTAAGGAATTTAAGCCCTAGAACCGATTAATGTATTGGCGGACTGATACTAAAGCTGGTTGCCCGGCCAGTGCAAGCGAAAACATGTTGAGGTCGGTTCGTAAGAAATTCGTTAACCGAATTGAAGATCCTTATGGAAGGCAGTTCGTTAACCGAAATTTCGTTAACCGAGGCGTTCGTTAAACGAGGGGTCACTGTATGTGTATGCTGTATGTATATTATGTATAATATATATATATATATATATATATATATATATATATATATATATATATATATATAGTATGTATATATATATATATATATATATATATATATATATATATATATATATATATATATATATATATATATATATATATATATATATATATATATATATATATATATATATATATATATATATGGGAGTAGTGGTGGGAGGGTGTACAGCCCGCCCCACTCAGGCGCGCACATCCCACAGTACACTGTAAAGACTGTTAAGCACTCTGCCTCGCTTATGGTTTGGGCTTCCTTTAAGTATTATATGTGTTGGTGAACTAGTAATCCTCCCTAAGAACCAGATGATGAATCAGTACAACTATCTTGAACTGCTCAGTGATTTCTTACCTGAATCATTTGATAAAGCTAAGGCAAGCCATTTCATGCAGGACGGTGCCCCATGCCACACTGCTAAAAGTGTCATACAGTGGCTCAAAGACTGTGAGGTACCTTTCTTTAATGACTGGCCTGGCAGTAGCCCAGATCTTAACCCAATAGAAAATTTGTGGCCATTGTTAAGTGTCGTCTGCGCGACGCTGACACATCATCAATCCCGAAGCTAGAGGCAGCCATCAAGGATACCTGGGCTAACTTGCCACCTGACCTCTAGCAAAACCTTGCTGACAGTGTTTCTCGAAGGCTAAAAGACTGTCAGAAGCGCAGAGGAAACACTACAGAGAATTAATTGAAGTGGTAAGTGTTACTTGACTTTATTTATATAACATAATCGTAAATATCAATATTTTTTCAGCACACGATCTCACATTCCGCGCAGACTGTATGTATGTGTATGTGTATATAGTAGGGTCATTACCTAATACCTGACCATTGTGGACCTGGTCTCACCCTCCTCTGTATATATACACCTTGATTTGTATTACTCTCTCTAGTCTGTACTCACCCCTGAAGATGTGAATTACACGAAAGCGCTAGGGAACTTCGTGTTTTCTTCTTTCCTTGTGGTTATCAGCATATATATAGATCACGCGCACCTACAGTGATTTACTTGCATAAATGGATTCCACGCGCCACTTCTTCATCTTCTCTACAAGCTGTCCTGGACTGTCTCCTTTCGTTACTGAATACTCCTCTTCGATGATCAAGGCCCACAAATTGAAAATACGTTTGAAATTTCTCCAGACATGCCTCAGTGAAAAAGTTATGCCTAGATCAATCCTACCACAACGTGTCCTGAAGATGTCTGACCGCCCCTTTGATGAGTTCCAAGAAATCATCCTTAAGAAACATTTTGAAATAAAGAAAATTGAAGTGGATGAAGCCTTCCGTATTGTAAGACAAAAAAAGCGCGCTTTTAATATGACCATACCGAGTTATTGGAAAAAGTTCATGTTGGACTACTGTTTTGATAACCTGAGACGTGAGCGTTCTGATCTCCAAGCCAAGATAGACCACAAATTGGCACTCCTTATTAGAAATAGTGATTGGACTAAGGATGCCAATAACAACTGTGTAGTGAATCTCTCCTCTAAACAACTAGACAATGATACCTTGTGTGCCCTGGGCTATGGTTTAAGTTTTGATGGTTCTAACAAGGGAGTCGACAGTGTTGACATAGCCAGAGCATTTTGCAATTTGGAGAAATTCAGTAATTTGACAAGTGAAGAAGTGAACATGTGTAAAGGTGTTGTGTATGCATCTATGTCCAAGCCTTGTGTTCCAAACTGTCCAGAAAGATTCACCAAAGCAATCCAAGCCCTTAAGAAAAATAAGGATCTACATGTCACTAAAGCAGATAAAGCCAACACAGTAGTGATCTTAAACAAAGATGACTATATCTCTAAAATGAATGACCTCTTATGTGATACTACAACATATTCTAAACTCATAAATAATCCTCTCAACACTGTCAACACCCAGTTCAACAAAAAACTGAAGTCCCTATTGAGAGGCAAAGCTACGCTCATTAAACATCTTACTTCAACGTCCCCTCCACTGCCATACATGTACGGTGTAATCAAGACCCACAAGCCCAATAACCCAGCAAGACCCATCATTAGTTCAGTTGGGTCAATCTCTTATAAACTATCTAAATGGTTAGTTTCTTTACTAAATCCCCTAGTTGGCAACATTTCTAACTCCAATATCAAGAATAATATGGATCTGGTTGATAAACTCAATAACTTACACATTAATCATGATTTTAAACTGGTCAGCTTTGATGTAATGTCACTCTTTACAAAGGTCCCAGTTGATGATTTACTAGAGTTCCTCATAGATTCCCTGGATAACATTTCACTGCCCGTCTCGAAAGACGACTTCATCGAACTCATCAAACTATGTATTAAGGATTGCAAATTCGAATTCAATGGGGGAATATTATGCTCAAAAATTTGGTATGGCAATGGGTAATCCACTCTCACCTGTATTAAGCAACCTATATATGGAATTCTTTGAAAAGAAACTATTAAGTAATATTTTACCACCCTCAGCAGTCT
>NW_024740874.1:0-8023 GCF_018991925.1 Homarus americanus | reverse complement strand
ACTTCACAATCTTCACTATATCTCACTTCACAATCTTCACTACATCTCACTTCACAATCTTCACTACATCTCACTTCACAATCTTCACGACATCTCACTTCATAATCTTCACTACATCTCACTTCACAATCTTCACTACATCTCACTTCACAATCTTCCCTACATCTCACTTCACAATCTTCACTACATCTCACTTCACAATCTTCACTACATCTCACTTCACAATCTTCACTACATCTCACTTCACAATCTTCACTACATCTCACTTCACAATCTTCACTACATCTCACTTCACAATCTTCATTACATCTCACTTCACAATCTTCACTACATCTCACTTCACAATCTTCACTACATCCCACTTCACAATCTTCACTACATCTCACTTCACAATCTTCACTACATCCCACTTCACAAACTTCACTATATCTCACTTCACAATCTTCACTACATCTCACTTCACAATCTTCAATACATCTCACTTCACAATCTTCACTACATCTCACTTCACAATCTTTCACTACATCTCACTTCACAATCTTCACCATATCTCACTTCACAATCTTTACTACATATCACTTCACAATCTTCACTACATCTCACTTCACAATCTTCACTACATCTCACTTCACAATCTTCACTACATCTCACTTCACAATCTTCACTACATCTCACTTCACAATCTTCACTACCTCTCACTTCACAATCTTAACTACATCTCACTACACAATCTTCACTACATCTCACTTCACAACCTTCACTACATCTCACTTCACAATCTTCACTACATCTCACTTCACATCTTCACTACATCTCACTTCACAATCTTCACCATATCTCACTTCACAATCTTCACCACATCTCACTTCACAATCTCCACCAAATCTCACTTCACAATCTTCACCACATCTCACTTCACAATCTTTACCACATCTCACTTCACAATCATCACTACATCTCACTTCACAATCTTTACTACATCTCACTTCACAATCTTCACTACATCTCACTTCACAATCTTCACTACATCTCACTTCACAATCTTTACTACATCTCACTTCACAATCTTCACTACATCTCACTTCACAATCTTCACTACATCCCACTTCACAATCTTCATTACATCTCACTTCACAATCTTCACTACATCTCACTTCACAATCTTCACTACATCTCACTTCACAATCTTCACCACATCTGACTTCACAATCTTCACTACATCTCACTTCACAATCTTCACTACATCTCACTTCACAATCTTCACTAACACCATCCTTCATCACTACATATAACATCCATCATCACTACTTATAACACCATCCATCATCATCACTACATATAATACTATCCATCATCACTACATATAACACGATCCATCATCACTCCATATAACACCATCCACCATCACTACATATAGAACCATCCATCACGACATATAACACCATCCGACATCATTACATATAACACCAACCATCATCACTACATATAACATCATCCATCATCACTACATATAACTCCATCCATCATCACTACATATAACACCATCCATCAACACTACATATAAAACCAACCTATCATCACTACATAAAACATCATCCATCATCACTACATATAACACCATCCATCGTCACTACATATAGAACCATCCTATCATCACTACATATAATATCATCCATCATCACTACATATAACACCATCCAACATCACTACATTTAACACCACCCATCATCACTACATATAACATCATCCATCATCACTACATATAACTCTATCCATCATCACTACATATAACACCATCCAGCATCACTACATATAACACCAACCATCGTCACTACATATAACATCATGCATCATCAATATATATATATAACACCATCCATCATCACTACATATATTACCCTCTTATCATCACTACATATAACACCATCCATCATTACTACAATATAACGCCATCCTTCATCACTACATATAACACCATCCATCATCACTACATATTATAACACCATCCATCATCTTTACAAACACCATCCCTCTTTACTATAAAGTGATAAACATAGAGCTTTGTTTGTTCAGTTTTCTTTGAAATTCCATGTAATGGCATTAATTCTTTTCTTGTGTAGTTAGAATTTTGATTTGACACTCAGTGAAAACTGTTAGTGTCGGTACATCACAATGAGTGTTTCCATGCTTGCTAACTTATCAGTGACTATAAAGTGATGTAATGCTACCAGATGAAAGAAGACTGATCTAACAAACTGCAGACACATAGGCACTGAACCCAAAACTAACAAAGACTGAGCAACACCAGAAAAGCTTCCACCACTCTACCACTTTTTCTGCGCATTGACACCAAAGGACCAGTACCTGCCATGGGGAGACCATCTTCCGGAAAAAGACACAAAAAGCATGAACTTCAGCACTGATATTTAAAATACGCTGTTAAACATATTAGTGATTTTGTTTGTATTATTTATTGCTTTTTATTTTCATCTGTAGCGATGCTGTTTTGAAGATATATTTTGAGTTACCATGTTATTTGGGTACAGCAGTTTATTTCACTGCATAACTTTTTTTACAAATAACTGGACTTACCTCTTGATCAGGATTCTCAAAACAAATATTTGGCATCGACTCCGTAAGTGAGCTCGTAATCTAACCTGTAACCCACAGGACCTCCAACTGCGATCAACCTGGATATAAATTCAACTATTTGGATTGCATACTAATTAATATATATCTTTTAAACAATGCTTGTTAGACTTGTTTTATGCTTGAATAATAGAAAAATATTTTTGTACATCCAACATACTAAATACAATATTGGTTTTTTCGACAGAAACTGCTTTTAATTGGCTATAAACTTATGGAAGAGATGCAGCTTTATTCTTCTTCCCGCTTTAAATAATTTGATACCCAAAATAGAAATTTTTATTGTCCACATTTGGGTATATTTTTTTTATGACTGGAATAAACTTGCAGATGAGCCCCTTGTGTGTGTTATAGCTACTAAATATCTCCTTCCATTGTGAAATCAATATAGGTCAAGTGGTATTTTTGTGAACTCAGCCTTTGTTGAGACAGGATTGTAACAGGATTATTCTGCCAAGTATCCAGCCGAGCCCACGCTCGGGGTTAAATAATGCCTGTGCCTAATCTGGGTTAAACAATAAAAAAAAAAGTCAGAACCAAAAAATATGTGGTAAAAATTTTTCTCAGAAAAAGATATATTAAGTTTTTATCCGATATAACCTGATCGTGATTATTTTTGATGCAAAAAATTAATGCAAAAATGTGTATTTAACCTAACACTACACTCTGCCTTACCTAAATGCTTACCTTACCTTATCTAACCTAACCTAATGTTACCTAACACAACAACTGCAACTCATGACTGATGAGTTACCTCTAAGTTTTGATTTCATTTTCTTTTTTTTAAGAAGCCATTTGCAGAGACAACAAACTTTTTGATGATATTTCTCAACATATCTATAAATCTGTTTGATGATATATAAATTTAGGATAGGTTGGAGTTTGGTGTGATTAGAGATAGGTTAGGCTAGTTAGGATAGTCTAGAATTGGCTTAGGAAGGCTAGGAGGATTGGGATTACGATGATACCTGGGTTGAGTTTTTAATCTCATGATATATTTACTGAACTTTTAAACGATGTCTTATAATCCTGCAAGCAGCGAGGTGATCACAAAAACATTTTAGCTGGTACAGTTATAATAACATTTGATAAAGGTTGTATTACTGTAACATGAAACAAATCACTATGGCTGTGCCCTGTCAATCCCGAGTATTAAATCTGCATTACTCGCTGGCTTCGCTCGCACCAGCAGCTTATCTCTGCACTGTTCTCTGATATAATAAGTATTGGTGGGTAGAATAATCATTTGTAGTCGCACCTAAAAGAAACTGTAACGGATTCTATGGACGGTTGGGGAATATTTTCACGGAATAAGTGAATTAACTCCTCTTGCCAGCTTGATCAGGAGTTTAATTCACAAGGCGAAAATCTAAACGAGTCTTCCTTGTTTGTTTTAGGTCACCGCTTTAACAAAGGATTTAATAATATTTTACAATGATTTAAGTTTTACTGTAATTCCTTTCTTTCTGTTTTTTGATATTTTGTAGATTTTTCACCCAGTTCATTTCTTGGTTGATTCATTATTGCAATTATTTTTTATTACAGAGTTCCGATTAAGTTTCTCATCAAGCTACCGTACTAAATCATTATTTACCTGATGGACAGTTTTAGTTCTTTCTTGTAATATAGTATTTCTCTGCTAAAATTCTTACCATTTACACCTGACCATTTATTTATTTTATTTTTAGTGTTTAAAAGAAGACATCACCAGCAGGATACAGATGATGAAGTAAATAGAAGTTTAGCCTTCCTTTTCCACCCTGCTACCTCCTCTTGTCCCACATTCTTGCCTCCATCCTTCTACCCTTGCTCTGCTTACTCCACCCTTAATCCCCACATATTCCACCCTTATTTCACCCTTGCTCCCCTTCATCTTCTACCTTCCCCATATCCTACCCCTTGCTTTACCCCCAGCTACCCCTTACATACCACTTACTCCTACCACTTTACTCATACCCTTACTCACCTTGTTCCACCTTGGCTTCCACCCTCTTACTCGTGCCCCTTGCTCCCACCTTGCTCCTACCCCTTGCCTTCACCCCTGCCCCTTGTCCCACACCCTTGCTCTACCCCATACCCTTAAATCATGATCCTTACTTCATATACTTACTTATACTCCACCCTTGCTCACCATATCCTGCCCTTATACTTATGCTCCCACCCTTATCACCATGCTCCCATGTGCCATGCCTCACCTTCTCCCTGTCTCTGCTCCCATCGTACCCCAGCCCTTGCTCCCTTGTCATGCCTCCACCCTTGCTCCCACCACTTGCTCCCACCTTACTCACCCTTGCTCTGCCCTCCTACACACCCCTTGTCCCACCCTTGCTCCCACCCATGTCCCACATACTCCCACCCATATCACACCTCCCACACCATCGCATGTCTTGTACTCCCCCATGCTCCCACCCTTATCACCCATGCTCCACGCCCTATCCAAACATATCACACTTCCATCCCACCCTCTCCCCCTTATCACATGTCCCATCATGTCCCCACCCATGCTCACCCATACTCCTGCCCTTGCTCCCACCTTTCACCCACTCCCACGCCTCCCACCCTCCCACATGCTCCCACTTGCCCACACTATCTCCTTCTACCCCCACCCACTCTGTAGTGTTAGAAGTACATATCATCTTAATTTGTTCACTTAGACACCACTTATTATTCAGGACCTAATGGCTGTAATATCAGGTCATTATTGTACTCAACTTTATATATATATCAATTGTCCAAACCTTCACACAGAAAAGAAAAAGAACAGTCGGGTGTGGCAGAAAATGTAATAAACGAACATGGAGTAAGACATCAGCTCTGTATAGCTAAGATCATCAAATCATTAATTACTGACTGTTCATAGAGGAAAAGTATTGTGCAACATATAAGTATAAAAAACCTTCTGTCAATTCATTCTCTTCATTTACTTTACAAAGAATATGAGTATGCTAAAAAAATGATTTGCAAGTGCCTGAAATAAAATCGTGTAAAAAGTAAAATAACATCTATTGATGAGAATGAAAAATTATATGTTAAAGGTGATGGAATTTGGGTAGGTTTTAGAATACAATAACTGTTTTCTTGCATTACGATGATTGATCGAAATTATCCTTAAGTTTTGTGAATCATTGTTACATTTATTACAAAGGTGACAGGTTGGTCTGATCCTTTGATGAACGATAATTTGGGGCAAGAAATTCTGAGTAATTTCTTCCCAAATGTCAGTCATATGAGTGTTCTGGTTACTGGCGAGAAAAAAGTTTACGTTGCTGTCTGAAGTAGTGGAGGCGGACATCACAATCAATGCAGGTTGTAGCAGTTATCATTGGTATTGTTGTTTATTTAAATAATGAAGCGAAGAAAAGCTTTGGGGGACTTCGTAAATTGGCTGGGAGGGGAGGGGAGTGTTTAATATAGACTGGTTTGCTTTAGTGTTTAAGTAGGGAGGGTTGTTGGTTAATGTGAGAATGACCCGGCTTGTATGGGCTTGTTTTTTGTCAAATACGTAAAACACCACCAAATAATAAACTCAGTGTGTGTAGTAAACTGTTTTGTTCATTTTATACATAATGTTATTGATCTATGTTTATATATATGTAAATAGTCGATAAATAAGCGGTGTCATTAAATATGGTTATTAACTGGGTTTTGAACCGTTCTTGCTCGAAATAGTCAGAAATTGACTATACGATTTAATAATGCTTCAAACTTGTTGAATTTCTCGAAATTGCTCGAAATAACTTTCGTAGAAATTGCTAAAAAATGTTTATGTGACCAGTGCTTTAAAATTGTATGATATCCTCATGTAGTGGAAACACACACACACACACTCTCTTATACACAGTCACACCTCTGTAATCACACACCCATACCACAGTTGCACAAACCATACACACATACACACACACACACACACACACACACACACACACCATACATACACACATACACACACCATACACATACACACACACACACACACACACACACACCATGCACACACAAATAAATAAACACACACCATATACACACACACACAATACACACACACACCATACACTCACACACACACACTCTGCACACACACACACTAATTGTTTTAAATTTTAGTTCTTGAGACTCTTAAGTGGCAGCGCTTGATGTAAGCCTTCTTGGCATTTTTCTGTTTAATCTAGTAGCAGGTATACACACAGATGCATGTGAAATAAATTATGAATTCTGTCCAGTGTGTGGGCCGCGACTGTGAGATAACGTGTTGAGTGTGAATTTCCTGTCTATTGATATGTCCAGCTGCCTGGGCGCTGAGACAGTGGTGGTGATTACAGATTACTTGAGGGGCTGGTTTATTAGGCACCTTACATCCCTATTATTAAGGTGAAGCATGGCGTTTACAGTGCCCAACGCTGAAGGAAGCATCGGGGTTCATGCTTGCCTTTATAACTCATGCATTATAAGGGCGTAAAGGCCTGAAGGATCATGGGTTTTGTCAGCAAGTTACATAAAAGTGACAATGATAGTGTGTGGGGAAAAATTCCGGTACAATTATCTGTTTTATGGCCGTGTAGCAGGTCCTATTAATGAAAGGTGTTTACTGAATCGGCAGCCACAGCTGCGACCGCTTGCAGGGGAACTGGGCCAAGTGATCTAAGAGTACGTAGTAACGGTGGTGCGGGTGTTGTTCATTTGGTTGAATATTTAGCCTCGTCAAGATTAACATCACACACACACACACACACACCACGTGGCACACCACCCAACCTTTCAGTTTCTGAAGAGGTTTGAGATTGTATTGAGGTATAACTGAGGAAATATTTGGCTTTTGTTATGGGGTAAGTTCTAATGAACCCTTTAGACTATTTCATAATTTTTTTGTCACTAATATTTTTATCTGCAGGTACAATTATTTATTAAAATTTGTATTTATAAGTTATATCTTGATAGTCGATGTAATGTAACAATTTATTTTTTGTGTTAATGTTCATATAGTTTGGTTGGTTTTTAGTGGCTCTGATTAGTCAACGATGTTAATAAGCTCTTGATTTTATTGATGGTGAAACTGTATTATATTATCAACGACAGATCTTTAATACGTTAACGTTTGCAATAATTCATTTAATTTAATTTTTTTAACAACTTGGACATAGCAGAAGGTAGGCAGGCAACATAACGGGGATATGTGGCTTTACTAATTTTTGTGGAACTTGGTGACTTTGGAAAATACGAGCCCTGCTAAGTGGTTCTCTCAACATGGTCATAAACATCAGATGGACAAAGCAGGAAGCGGATATACTTATTTTTCTACAAAGTTGCGTGGCAGAGCGTTAATCGTTTAAGTAATCACAGTTTGAAGCTGAAGTCGAGATATTGAAGATGAAGA
>NW_024740873.1:0-13212 GCF_018991925.1 Homarus americanus | reverse complement strand
TTTGGTTGGTGGTTGGTTGTTTGGTTAGTAGTTTGGTTGTTTTGGTTAGTGGTTTGGTTGTTTGGTTGGTGGTTGGTTGTTTTGGTTAGTGTGGTTGATTTGTTTTGGTTAGTGGTTGGTTGTTTGATTGGTGGTTGGTTGTTTGGTTGAGTGGTTGGTTGTTTTGATTTGGTGGTTGGTTGTTTGGTTAGTGGTTGGTTGTTTGGTTAGTGGTTGGTTGTTTGGTTAGTGGTTGGTTGTTTGGTTAGTGGTTGGTTGTTTGGTTAGTGGTTGGTTGTTTGGTTAGTGGTTTGTTGTTTGGTTAGTGGTTGGTTGTTTGGTTAGTGGTTGGTTGTTTGGTTAGTGGTTGGTTGTTTGGTTAGTGGTTGGTTGTTTGGTTAGTGGTTGGTTGTTTGGTTAGTGGTTTGTTGTTTGGTTAGTGGTTGGTTGTTTGGTTAGTGGTTGGTTGTTTGGTTAGTGGTTGGTTGTTTGGTTAGTGGTTGGTTGTTTGGTTAGTGGTTGGTTGTTTGGTTAGTGGTTGGTTGAGTTGGATTATTTTTATTTATTTATTTATTTTTGTATTTTTTTCCCTTGGGCTTATCCAGGCTTTCTGCATTTGCGGGGTGGGCGTTTGCACTCCCCACGGGACCTCATTGGCGCCACTTCTTCTACAAGGACAGCCCCGTTCCTTGAGGGAGGCTTGTGTACAGGTACCATGCACCCCTCCTCGACCTCATTGGCTAAGGGAGGCGTCTAAGTCATCTGTATGTCAGGTTTTTGTTTTGGGAGGAATGGATGGGTGGGATTTTTTTTTTCTGGGGGGGATTGTTAGTGGATGTTGGGTAAGTTTTGCTAGGGATGGGTAGTTGGGAGTTGTTTTAGGGAGGGGCGGGGTGTTAGGCTTTGATATGGGGGTTGGTTGTTGGGTATTATTAGGGGTTGGATGTGTTGTGTATAGGGAGGGGCATCGGGTCGCTGTATCTGGCTGTTAATAATATAGGGGAGGTGGGTAGGGTGTTCATGTAGGTGTCTCTTTGGGATGAAGGATGACCAGTGACACACACACAGAGATTCACATACAAAGACAGACAGAAACTGAAACACAGACAGACAGACAGAGACCAACAGATAGACGGAGAGATTCCTACAAGTTGTTATTATTTCTTCTTTTACCAAAGTGTTCCTGTTGCTTAACAACTTAATCAGATACGTTATGGTTACGTGGTGAGTCAAGGGACAGTTGTCTGTTTCAGTTTGGGTGACAGCGGTCGAGCCTGACGAGAGTGCTGGACCTTTTTATTTACGGCAATTCCTTCTTTATCTTGAGTTAGTAGCCAAGATTGGCTGCAAAAGGGCCACACACAGCGTCAATACAATTGTAACTCTGCTATTTGCGTATAAATTCATACAAATCCTGAGAAAAACTACGTAAATATATGAATTATTAACGAAAAACAACAAAACCAACAAATGTAACATAAAAGAACCTTCAGAAAAGCCGACAGTAGACCCGTGGCGGTGGCCTGTAGCACCGCCGGGACCATTAATTACCTGAAAGGGATTAAACGTTTGAAGATTTTATTAGTATAAATTAATGATAAACAGACAACCTCATAAACAGCCTGCACACACATGTATGATGTTTTAACATACTTACCGATTTTTACTTATGTTTAATTATCTATACATGAATTCATATAGATTGGCCCATTACTCTATCCACTTTAAAATCAAATTAACAGTATATACCAGCAGAAAGGTATAATATAATACGAAACAACAAAACCCAACCATTAATTAAGCAGCGGTCACTTATACATTCATTCATAACATTTACTACGTAGTATAGTATACAAACGGCCTTGAGCTGCCAGCTGTCTCCAGCAGTGTTTGAAGAATCTTGAACGAGACTGTACCTTATTTTATACAACATAAAATTAATAATGAGTACCTTTTGATTTTAATTCCTTCTCAAACCGTCATTTATATTCATAATTCTTCTCTCTCTCTCTCTCTCTCTCTCTCTCTCTGAGCGATTACTGTGAATGGAAATCCTTTGTGTGGTGTAAATCCAGGATCATCAAATAAAGATTAACTTGTTCAACTCAACAAAAACAGACACCAAGAGGAGGGAAGGATGGCAGGAGACGAGTGTTGCCACCAGGTATACTACGAGCCTAAAACCATTTCCCTCGTAATTCATTTCCACTGCTGTGTGCTCTCGTCCTATTTCCCAAATCAAAAAAAAATTCCCAGAGAGATTAATAATACGAATTAATCCATACTGGTTAAATTTGACATGTTGCAGAAATAAGACAAATTCAGGAGTGTTGAAATATTGGTAGGAATTTCTCTAATTATAATTATAGTTTTTATTCTCTAAACAAGAGCGTGGGCTAATATTGAGAAGTTTATGAAAAATGCAAAAGTATCTCAGCTACTGATGTATGCTCGTTTCGTGTCAGGCAACAGTGTAAAAGAGGAAATGCTGTTCTGTCACCCCATGGAAAGTTGTACAATAACAGCAGCTATTTTTCATGATGTATCAAACTTCTTTCGGGATGTCCTGAACGTGGCTATCAAGGTAGTCAACTTTATCAAAGCTGGAGCCTTAAACAGTCGTCTCTTCAAACTGCTGTGTAAGGATATGGAATCTGAACATGAAACCTTGCTTTTTCACACGAACGTACGATGGCTATCAAAGGGGAACATGCTTGGACGGCTTTATGAACTGCGAGAAGAAGTAGCAATATTTCTTGATTCGAAGCAGAAGGCAGATCTCCATGACAAGTTCCAGTGTGAAGGCTTTCAGCTATCTCTAGCTTACCTGGTGGACATCTTCGAAGCGTTGAATGCTCTCAACCTTAAACTATAAGGGAAAAACATCAACATCATCATGCACCACGACACCATTCGAACCTTCATTGCCAAACTCGACCTCTGGAAGTGTCGAATTCAGCAGGGAAATACAGCCAGTTTTAGTAGCTTGGATTCTGCTCTCATTCACGGTAACCTTGATTCTGAGTTAAATAAACAAATAATCACTCATCTAACTGACTTTAAAACAGAATTCATCAGATACTTCCCAGAGATAGATGAGAAGCGTGAAGCCTGGAAATTCATCAGGAACCCATTTCAATGTGAAGTAGCTGATGTTTCGGATGAAGTGCAAGAGGAGTTTCTTGAGTTGAAGTTCAACTCCACAGCTAAGGAAGACTTCAAAGAACTGGATCTTGAGACGTTCTGGGTCAAGTACCTTCCTGTTTACCCTCTGATCTCACATCAGGCTCTTCGGATTCTAACTATGTTCTGATCCACGTATCTTTGTGAAGCTGCATATTCCACGCTCGTTGCTGTCAAGACCAAGTACAGAAACAGGCTGAACGTTGAAGGGGATTTACGTTGTGCACTCTCTGGCATTCAACCACGCATTCAAGATCTAGTAACTAAGAAGCAGTGTCAAGTATCTCACTAATTTATCCTCAATAAAAAGACTAAAAACACAATATTTTTCCTTTTTCTTTAAAATCTGGGAAGGAATTTTATTCATAGATGCAAGGGGGGCGTGGAGGTAAGGACCAATTCCTAGAGGGGGCGTGGTAGTAAAAAGGTTAAGAACCACTGTCAGATTCTAGTGGTTTATACCGCCACCTTCACAATCATCATCCTGGCGACGTTTTCCTACGATTCTCGAATTCTGTTGAGTGTTGTTCTACAGTACACAGCACCAAGCAGCGTGAAATTACACTTTTGTAAAAAAAAAAAAAAAACACCAACCCAACACACCATCCACGACAAGTGCCCTACGTCCTCTCAGAGACGGTGAGGTCAAGGGTGAGTCCAGGGGGTGTAACACAGACCTCTGTGTCCTAAGAACACGAAACCGCTGGAACAGCCTTGAACTCACCGCCTCCGAGACAACAGAGGATACCAGTCGCGTCTGGCCACCAGGTGGTGACACTTTAATAAAAATTGGACCTTGTATATATATTACATATTCCGTACACATGTTTATCAGCGGCCCTTGTGGAGGTATAACATTTCCTGAGTGTTTCTTGTATTATCTTACAGGTATTTTGCTCCACGTGTGTGTACTGGCAGTGGAGGAATAAACCATTACAAGGTCTGGATTATATACGTGAGGCTGAACTTAGAGCGGAGGAGATGTTCCCGATACAACCAACCAACATCACTGTACAGTCAGTAGTTCATGTGATAGAGAATAAATAATACAAGACGTATTTACCACCCGTCTAGAGACAATTGGCATCACGTTGCATGTTTCTCAAATGAGACTCAGAAAAATAATTTACTAATTTCATTAAAAATAATAATATTTATTTAATTAAGAGATACAGTAGGCAGAGTAAATGTTGACTGTCATAAAGGTGGAAACTTATATATAAATTAACTCCAGTAGTAAGTGCTAGTTGGAGGATTAAGTGCCTCCTTCCTCCCTTAACTTGTTCCTCCTCCGCCCTCACCTGATTTGAGGAGCAGGATTCTCACAGGGTGGTACTGAATATTAGGTGTTCTTTCTAACACTATCACTTGGAGGATTACCTTAACCGATAGGTCAACAACTGCAAATATGTTGCCTGTATAACAAGTGAACTAACGTGGGTTGAGCACTGTGGCGTGTGTAGGTGTCCGCAAGGCAAAGCCTATACCCTTGTGGTCACGCTGGGCCATGTGGTGAGGGCTTGTGTAAACAACCTCCCCCCCCCTTCATAGTGTCCCAGGCTGGATAGTTCTTTTGAAACTAAAATTGACTTTGATACTGTATCTAACCAGAAAAACAGAGATGCTATTAAGAACAAGTGTAGTGTAATAAAAGTGTTTATAAACTGAGAATACTCCTGCTACCTTGGTCCCACTGACACCACCCGCTCATGGCCTCCCCTCACACCGCTGATACGCTGTAGATGCCAGTTTCCCTTGTCCTGTAAGAGGGTTACGCCTCCCAACCGCCGCTGGCTTCCTTGGAGTGCCAAGCAGTCCTCGACCCTCTGACGTAGGCATATAGGTCGAGTCCTGTAACTCCTCCATGTCTGAGTTGACTGGAGACCCAGCCACTCGCTTTAACTCTCCTGATGCACTGAGGGAGCCAGGTGACTATGGTGTTGACCTTGACACCAACGGAGAGGATGGCTTTCAACTAGTTCAGTCCAGGAACAAGCGGAAGGCCGAAAAGGCAGAAAAACTTAGAGACCATCAACTACAACCTCAACCCCCATGAGAGTAAGATTATACTTCCCTGAAGGTACATCACCTGAAGACAAGTATCTCTGGCTGAACGATGCGGAAGACAAACACCCAGAGGCTGAGTTTCAGTTCAGAGTCGGTACACAAGATCATGTTCTGATTAGAAGCGACCCAGCAGTCATGCAGGATCTCCTCACCAATAGCATAAGGGGAATAACCATGGAACAATCATCCCAATCATCGAGCAAGAAAACCATCTTAATCATAGGGCTCGACCAGTACCAGACCCCTACACTACTAGAAGCTCATCCCGACATCAGAAGGACGAAGCGACTCAGGGGCAAGAATGCAGTCATTGCAGACTGGGTTGGCTCGGAAGACCCACCCATGACCATTCGAGTCCGTGGTGCCTATCGGACTCTGAAGGTAACTCTCTATCAGCCCCCTACCCGTAGGTGTTGCAATTGTCAACACTGGGGCCATGTGGCCCGGTTATGCCCCTCGACTAAGCCGTGGTGTGGTCTCTGCTCAACACAACATGCAACACAGGCTTGCAGAGATACAGTTGCTCAAGGGGGTGTCGTTCAACACAAGTGTATTAACTGCAAAACATATGGAGTTCCTGTATGGCACCATGACTGTCCTAGAGCTCCTACGCCCCTTGAGCGCCCAGACCCGCCACCCAAGCAGGTCTCAAGAAACACTAATGCTGCTAGGGTACTCCCTACGGCCAACCCCTGGCCCACCCACCCACCAAAGCTCCAGGATCATCACCAGCAGTCATCGAAAGATCAGTATGGGGCAACACAGACGTACCGATACAACAGGTAGCTGTCAACACACCCCGTGAAGAGATCAATGATTTGAAAAATGAAATTAAAGAACTCAAAGCTCCATTTACAGCTCAAACTGATATGTTAAAGAGCCTCTGTGATACACTACAGTAAAAGAACATCACCAACACAGTGCAGCAGCTATGGAAAGATTACAGTCAAACTGAAGACATTCAGATGTCAGTACCAGATGTGGAAACTCAAGACCCACCAAGAACTATTGTCTACGCAGAGGAAAATAGTGATACTGGTAACAGTTCTATTGATGCCTCTGTGGACATGGTCAGTGAAGATGAACAAACACAAAGAGAAAATGGTGGTGATGTCGTGTGTAACCAAAGTGTTTTGTTGTCTGCCACTGAAATACAACAATTGTTGAGCCGCACATGCTCCAGAAATGTTTCAAAAAGGTTAAATGGCCTACTGCCTGCCGAAGGGACAGGCAGCATAGAAAAGCACAGTATCATACAGTGCCTTTTGCTTCTTTCCAAATACAGTTCATAATGGCCAGTGTTAATACCAGACAAAGATACAGAGCGGTGAAGGTGATGAGTTGGAACATCTCATCCCTTAGAAAACGATACCCTGACCTACACCACAAAGTTGTGACTGAGGACATCGATATTGTGTGTCTGCAGGAGTGTCTCACACCTAATGGTAAGCCCCCACCCAGTCTGCCCAATTATGTGTATTATGATCCTAGTTCTACTCACACATGTTTGATGTATGTTAAGAAGTCACTCCCACATGTACCTCTTGTATCCAAAAAGACTACCAACCTTCAGTACCATGGGATCACTATCCACCTAGGCAACTCCACACTCAACGTGCTAAACGCCTATGCTCCCTCAGATCAGCTTCAATACACAGATCTCCCAGATTTTTTACACACTGAGCCCACTGTCCTAATGGGTGACCTGAATACTAGACACAAGAAATTAGGTGACTCCACCACTAACACCAATGGTAGGAGACTTATCTCACTTCTAAGCGCATATGAAGATGTTCAAATTATAGGTAATAATGAACCAACACACATCTATGGCGGGGGTCTAGACAAATGTATTGGCTTTAATCTATCATACACAACTCATAGCTCTGATGTTGTCACTGATCTTATGTCTGACCACAGCCCAATCCAAGCTAGTATACATGTAGCCAATGACACCCCCACTGGTAGTAAACTCAACAGACGTAGAATCACAGTCAAGCAAGAACATGAAAGCCAGTTCATAGACTTCATCCATGACTGGTACAAGGACTACAAGCCTGACAACTACCAAAGTTTCCATGACGATCTGATAGATAGGACTTATACATACTTCACCAACAATGCCTCCACCAAAAAAAGGAGAAAACGTGGTCAGCATAATGGGAACAGGCAACAGCAGTACTATAATGACCATGAGCTGAAAAAAACTCATGGCGAGGGTCAGGAGGTTGGGTAAGTGCTACAAACAAATTAGAACACCTCAAATGGTAATATTGTATCAAGCTTCCCTTGCTGCTGTCAGGGAACGTGTAAACGAACTCAGACAAAATGCATGGGAGACATATGTCAACAATCTGAACCAAAACACATCCCTCAGCAAAGCATGGAAAGACATAAACACAATCAGAGGTAAAAGCAGTAGACACGTCTCCCATCCAAACCCTCTGCAAAAGTCGAATGAGCTAATAACAAAGTGGGCTCATGTGTCTAGCTATGACATGTTACCAGCTGGGACTCGGGGACTCCTTGATGCAAAGTCTGTAGAGAGAAGTAATCTTATTAGCTTTATGCTGGGCAAACAGCACGATGAGTGTGATGTTCCATATACTGAGTGGGAGCTTGACGTCACCCTCGCCAGGGGTAGGTCTACTTTCCCTGGAGAGGACGGAGTCACCTACAACATCGTTAGACTACTAAGGCGTGTGCCGGGCAATCCATTATTGGTATTGTACAATATGAGTCATGCCGAGGGCCAACTACCCACATCATGGACCAGCAGTATTGTTGTACCAATACCGAAACCAGGACAGCCTGATGCTTTTCGTCCCATATCACTAACCAGCTGCCTGTGTAAAACCTTTGAGAGGATGGTTCTTGGCAGACTCTTATATAGAATCAAAGAACACATGTCTCCTAACGTAAATGGCTTCACCCATGGTAAAGGTGTACATAATTGCATCACCACATTCCTAACTGTGCATGGTGATGAAAGGCACAGATACACCACATTTCTTGACCTAAAAGCTGCATTTGATATTGCCAATAGGCAACTGATATTGTACGACCTAGCCAAAATGGATATAGGAGGTAGGCTGTTACACTGGATAAGTGGTTACCTAACCAACAGAAGGGCTGCTGCACTGTTTCAGGATTACAAAAGTGAAGTTAAAGATATGCAACTTGGTACCCCTCAAGGTGGAGTACTTAGCCCCACTTTGTTCAATGTTCTTATGAATGCATTCTTAAATTTAATACCAGACAACCCCAGCAATATCTCAATCAGCTATGCTGATGATATTCTTATACATACTAAAACTCATCGTGAAATGCAAACCACCCTGAACCATGTATACGCAGCCTGTGAGATCCTCGGTCTTATTATCTCCACTGACAAAACTAAGGTGTTCAACAAACAAGCTGGTAACCGCAAACGCGGCCCCGCCAAGTTCAAGATTGTTAACAACACTATTGACTATGTTTCTTCTTTTAAATATCTTGGTGTTTCCGTCCCTTGTACCCTACCTGCCATACAACAGCTAACCAGCCAATGTACTGACAGACTGAGACCTCTTAGAAGTGTAGCGGGGTACAGCCCGCACTATGGTGCTAATATTAGAATTGTTAAAACAATGTGCCTAAGCTATATAAGATCTCTGATAGATTACCACGCACCAGCCCTGGTCATTCGTGACGGGAAAGGCGTTGACAAGCTCGAGAAAATGCAAAATAAAGCCCTCAGAATTATCCTAGGATGTCCCATGAGCACTAAAGTACTTAATATGAGGAAAGAACTAGGTATACCCGGTGTTAAAGATAGAATAATTGAAGTCAACCTCATGATAGCCCTGAGGCTTCTGCGTGGTGATCCTGATAACATTGTTTCCTTAAAATTGATAGAATGTATGAACCTTGGGACTACTGAGTCTAAATGGATCCAAACTACAGCTACACATATGAAGATGTTTGGACTAGACCACCTGTACAAAGTTGAGACACAACAGCGCTTCCTGCCACCCTGGCGGACAGTTCCTTTTGATATCACAATACCGACGTATCCGCCTAAAAAATTAATTATACAAAGCATTTATCTCCAACACACTGCCAAATTGAGAGCTCTTGAACACATACACACTCTACAGACTGATGATAATATCACACAGACCATCTACACTGATGGATCTCTAAACACCGCCTATGGGAGGGCTGGAAGTGCTATTGTTGCGACTCAACCTGACGGTAATAGAATTGAGAAAGGAGTTAGAATTAACAACTGGGCATCCACTCTACAAACTGAATTAGTTGCCATACTCACAACTATTAAATTCATTGAAACCACTGTTACTGACAGTCTCATCATCACTGACTCTCTATCCTCACTTCTTGCCCTTGGTACCCTCGACTCAGGTTGTCACGCTCTTGTCTCTGAAGCCAGACACAAATATGCGTGCCTTGTTGACCGGGGTGTCAGGGTCAAACTGTTGTGGATCCCCTCTCACATAGGCCTCATAAAACATGACAGAGTTGATGCCCTCGCCAAACTCGCGTCTAACAAAGACACCGTTGAATAGAATTTGGGTCTGTCAAAAAGAACCCTTAAAACTGTAATTAGGAAAGAACTTATTGATGAGTTTGACGCAAGTGGACAAGTACAAACAGGCACTAGTCGATCCATAGGTTACCATGATGAGATGTATCAAGTGAAACATGTATATGGAGCAAGTAACAAGATCACTAGATTACAAGATGTTGTAACCGCTAGATTCTGAGATTGAGATATAAGTGCTTTGGCAGTATAATTTCCTCCAAGGCAGATGTAAACAAAGGCCTTAAATGTAAAGTGTGTGGCCATGCATAGCAGCACACACGCAGGCTCTACGTCCTCGACTGTGTGAAGATAGAACCTTTTAGGGACAGGTCCAACCACACTGTGTGTGAAATGGCACAACACTTCATCTCTAATGGCAAGATAGCCGACATATTAAGATTGTATCCACTTTTTTGCACTTAGTAACTATATCAATTCTCATGTACAGAACCAAATACGCAATGTGCTTGAATACCTCTCACGTAAATGTGAATAACAAAGTGTGAAGCCAGACATACTGCCTCACACGCCTGTACTCACGCATTTGTGAATAAGTTACCCTTTATGTATAGAACTAAACAAATAATGTAAATGAAATACTGTGTAACTTTCAGTGCCATAATATCCTGACAACGGGGGTTAATTATTATGACCCTTTGTAAACTCTACTCTGTAATCCTTTTGCGCTACCGCTCACAGGATGAGTGTGGGGTGCACAATAAAGTAGCCGCTGCAAGCGGCAAAATCAATCAGAAAGCACAGTGACTCATCTTTACGTCTTGATACGAGTAACCTTTATATTGTTCCACCTTAATTAAGAATCGAAGATAAAATGATACAACTTAGATATATCAACATCATCTCCCCCTCACCTTCCACCCTCCCCTCTCCTCCCCCTATCCCTCTCTCCCGTGCCTCTCCTTCCCCACTCCTACTCCCCACCACCATAAGATATCAATGGTAAACTTTACAGCTACATAGTTTATCAAGTCAACACAAAAACCTGTCCCCTTTTACGTCGATTTCCTTCCAAGTGGCATGTGAGTGGTGTTGACGGCCCCCGCGGGATTACTATTTAGGTATTCTGTATCGTGTACCTTAATCTGGGGATTATAGAAGGAGTTTAAATAGTACAGAAAGGGATTTAAGACGTTTAATTCACTCCCCAAAACAAAGAGAACATGTTGTAGGCTCTTCCATCTACAGGTAACGCCAGGTAAGGATATTTTCTAATGGATTATTCATTAGGCTCAACTAACTCCGATTCCCTTGAACGATTTTCTTTACCACTATCTTTTGTTTCTATGCCCGTGAAGCGTCGAGGTGCGTGTGTGTGTGTATGTAACCTTTTTCCAGATATGAAGGTGAGATAAGTGTTGGTCAGGATGCCGTTGTTGCACCCCGCCCTACTGAAGGTGAGATAAGTGTTGGTCAGGATGCCGTTGTTGCTCCCCGCCCTACTAATTCTGACACAATTATTGTTAACTCCTCTACGTCATCAATCTGAATGGTGAAGATTACCTGTACCTCTTTTATTATTCTATCTCATAATAAAAACAATAGTAATAACAATGGTAATAAAGATAATAACAATAGTAATAACAGCATATTATCTAAGTGATGAACATAAGAGTACATATAAATGTAGGTCTTTATCATCCTATTAGAATATTTTCGCCAAATCTACACACATTCTGGAGGGGGGGGGGAGGTGGAGGTGGAGGAGATTTGGTATCACTACATCTAAGAGTCAAGTGAAGTCTATAGCGTTTGGCATCACTGGGCTTTGGAACATGCGTATTGGTACTAGTGTTTCGAGCGAGGAAAATTCGCCTCACTCTAACACTAGACTGTGGGTTAATGTTGGTACCATTATAACAGTTTAGGTTGGTACTACTGTTACAAGGACGTCCTGAGTCAGATGTTGGTAATACTATCTACTGGGGGAGGGGAGGGGAAGGGAGGGGAGGGGAGGGGAGGGGTGGGGAATACTGGCACCCCTGTACACGCGGTTGGCACTAGGGAGAGAGGAAGACTAGCTGGCACTGTTATTTAGATCATTTATCCTGACACCCAACTGACTTTCCTGACACCCTGCTGACGTTCCTGACACCCCGCTGACGTTCCTGACACTCCGATGACGTTTCTGATATTCTGCTGACGTTCTTGATATCCCCGCTGACGTCCCTGACACCCTGCTGACGTTCCCGATATCCTGCTGGATTTCCTGATATCCAGTTAACAATCCTGACACTCCAATGACGTTCCTGATACTCCACTGACATTCCTGACATCCCGCTGACGTTCCTCACACCCCGCTGACATTCCTGACACTCCACTGACGTTTCTGACACCACCCACTGACGTTCTTGCCCCTTGTTCCTGACACCCTCCTGACGTTCATACATCTCCCTCGTCCAAATTGCCCGGTCAATAAATCCGAATATGAACTTTGATAAGCATGAAATTAAATCACTATTACCAATAAAAGAGACCAAGAGATAGTGGAGTTAAACCCACCCGTCTGTAAATTCATTGTCTAATTTACATACAACCACAGAACCGATAATTTGGCTTTAGTAGTTCAGAAAAGATTTACTCCTATTTACGCTTCAGCTGGAGATAAGTATTGGTAGTAGATGGTAAGAAAGGCCAAATAACAGTGTAGTTAAGTAGATACATGAATGTTAAGACAGGCGATAAAAGCTTTTGTGTGTACGATTTCATGTTGGTTTACCTATGATCACGGTAAGACCTGGTTAAAGACGCCCCATTATTAAGGTTTCACCCTCCACCCATCTCTCCAATTCTGTCTGTGTTACCTTTCTTAATCGTTTCTCTCTCTCTCTCTCTCTCTCTCTCTCTCTCTCTGTCCTTGTCTCTCTCTCTCTTTTTGTCTCTCTCTCTTTTTGTCTCTCTCTCTTCTTGCCTCTTTCTCTTCTTGTCTCTCTCTTCTTGTCTCTCTATCTTATTGTCTCTCTCTTTTCCTCTTCCTGTCTCTCAATCTCTCTCTCTCTCTCTCTCTCTCTCTCTCTCTCTCTGCATAACTCTTACTGTTTTATTTACTATTAACTTTACATCGACTTTTTTTTCTTTCTTTCCTCATATTTTTCCTCTTCTCAACCACCTTTTTCTTCCCTTACCTATAACTCAACGTCTATAATAATTTCTGTATAATATATTCCAACCCTCCGTCGTCTCATATATCGACCCATTATAGAACCCTGATATATGCAGTCTTAAATATGGTTTGTTTTCATTCTTTTTTTAGAAATTAATCGGCGTCTTATCTCTCCTTTGGAAAGCTATAATCTGCTATAATTTCTACTGTCAGGTACTCATATTCTTTAACTTTTAAAATCTTTCTCAGTATTACTCGCATTTACAATACTATAACC
>NW_024740872.1:0-27734 GCF_018991925.1 Homarus americanus | reverse complement strand
TGATAGATTGGATATACCCTGTTCTATTCTACTGATATTTTTGAGAGCTAGTATGTTGTGTGACAAACAACTCTCTCTCTCTCTCACACACACAAACACACACACACATTTCTTCTTTTTCACACTCTGTCATTAATTTCTAATTTTCCAGTCATTCTGCTATTTTCTTCTCTTTCACTCTACTGTTCCCTTGTTAATATCTTATTCTCATATTACATCATGGTTTCCTTTCAATACAGTATATGAGACGATTGTAAATAAAGGACAAAATTAACTATCATAATGTACTGTAAGTATCACGAACCTGTCGCCTTTTCTACACCAATAACGCCGAGATTCAGACTCGAATCGTGAAGTTTGGCATTTATGGGACATAATAATTTATCAGTGCTCATCAGTTTGGTAGTCTATAAGCCTGAATCTCAAGAGTGTACATAGTAATTATGGAAGCATCATTGATGCTTTGGGCATGAATAATTTGCTTAAATACATGAAAAGAACAACAAAGTTGCGCAATATCATAGCAAGAAAAATTTCTAATGAATTGCCCTCATAAACAGATTATAAAAATATTGCTGCAAATCAACATAATGTAGTAACGGCACTCACTCATGCTAGAGACTATTCTCGAAATGCAGTGATAGTTGGAAGTATATTTTAGGAGTATGATTATTTTTTCCAAATGATCCATTAAAGGTTCGGTTTTAGGTCAAGATCATCACGGCACTCTGGTGGAATGGGATGACCTTGATTGTTGATAATATCACACAATCTGTGGTGTCCAGAGCAGAGTCTCACATCACTACACCTGGCAGCGTTAGATCGGTAGTTTCATGCATTTTCTGCTTGGAGTCATAGTAAGGTCAAATATTCTTGGTTGGTACGTATTGCTACTATTTTCGTATAAACTGGTAGGTGCTGTTTCATGCCGAGTATTCCATTTAAGTCCACTGAGCATATGATTGGTATATCAAAAAATTTGTTGCGCAGTTCTTTTCACTATCTCTGTCCTTTAGCCACCTTTTTTGCCAATTTTCTCTGACATTTCTGTTTACGAGTACACAGGAGTTGGCGGTTCGGTCACTCGAACTGCTACTTTATAAACAGAGAAAATGAATGTGAGACACGTGCTATCGCTAGATTTTTCAGAGAGGAAACAGAAAGAGAGAAACGCTCCTCTTGCTGTTAATTGGCTGAGATTGGGGGTGTGCGAGTCCATGGGCTCTGGTGATTGGCTGTCAGACAGCTGCCTGGCAGGGTGGTGTAGATCATACAGCCCATTTTGGCCTGTCCAACAGAGAGAGGTCAGAGAAACTTCTTGGTAGCTGGCAACTAAAAACCGTCATATTGATATGTCTTTCTGGTACGCACCCTTCATACATTCGACATGCGCACCGTGAAACGTCAACAAAGGCTGTGGTAGGCTCTCCTAATTCCCAATTCTGATGAATTTGGTAGGACGACTACTGCAACTTCAATCTGTTAGAGAGAACTAAAGTGGAGGCCAGTTGTAAGCACAGTGTCGCTTGTGAAATTTATAGTTGTTGACTTAGACAATATGATAAAATATCTGACTTCCGCCTGGACCCTCGGTCAGTTATTTTCATATCTCGCGCATGCGCAGGCAAGAGCATGACGTTGAATGACGGTAGTGACGCCGTTCATCCACCACTCTGACCGAACACAAACGCACGCACAACGCCCGGGGAGAGCGGATGCAGAAACCTATAAAGGCCTTGCCAGCAAAAAAAGATGCCCCACAAACAACCCAAGAATACCCTGAGGCTTCCAAGTAGGAATCAGAAGCAGACAATCCCCCAACAACAATAGAAGTGATAGACAATTTTCAAGAAGTGATTAGTAAGAAAAGAAAAAAGAGGAGGCGAGAGGAGGAAAAAAAGTGAAGGAAGCGACAGTGATGAGATCATGAATGATAGGAAAAAAGGACTACACACACAGAAGGAAGCAGAAAAATACAACAAGGAATAAAACACAGCAGGTCTTGACTGAATCAACACCCCTTGACCACCACTTCCTACTGTCATCCTTGGACTTCACGATCACCCTGGACCACCACCCCACCATCATCCCCTGGACTATCACCCCTTTAATTCATCACCCTGGGATTCACCACCTCTCATCAACCCCAACTCTTGACTCATCATCACCCTGACCACCACTTCCACATCATCCCCTGGACCATCACCCCACATCACTTTGGACCAACTCTTAACCACCACCTCTCACATCACCTCTCACTCTGAACCACTCCCTTACCATCACCCCATCTCACCACTTCCTTCCCTACCATCATCCCCTGACCATCACCCCTAACTATCACTCCTGACTGGCTCACTCTTCCTTACTGTCAACTCCTGACCACCTCCTCTACCATCATCCTTGACCATCACCCCCACTATTCATCCTCTGGACCACCACTCTCTCACTGTCATCATCCCTGATCTCATCTCTACCATCGTCCGACCATCACCCCTTACCATCATCCCCTGGATTCACCACTCTTCCTTGCCTCATCATCCCTAACCATCACCCCCACCATCAATTCTTGACCACCACTCTTCCAATGTCATCCCTGACCACCCCTTTACCATCACCCTGACCACCATCTTCCCTACCATCATCCCTGACCAATTCCCTTACCATCATCCTCCTGGGACCACTTCTTACCATCAATTCCTGACCACCAGTCTTCCCCAACACCCTACCACTGACTCCCTACCACCCCTCACGATCACCCCACACCCCCACCCCCACTAACACCCCCACACACCCCCACTCACACCCCCCATCACCCCCACTCACCCCCTCACACCCCTACTCACCCACCACACTCCCCTACTTCAACACCCCTACCATCATCCCCCTACTAACACCCCTACTTCAACACCCCCTCACATTCCCTATCCCTACCACACTCCCTTTACTTCAACACTCCCTACCATCATCCCCTACTAACACTCCTTCACACCCTACCATCACCTCCCCTACTAACACCCTACTAACACCCTTTACTAACACCTCCTTACTAACACCTCAACCCCACATCCCCACACCCCCACACCCCCACCCCCCACCATCCCCACCCCACACATCATCCCCACTCCCTACCCTACTTCAACACCCCTACCAACACCCTACCACCCTACTAACACCCTACTTCTACTCACACCCCTACATCATCCCCACTCCCCCTACTTCAACCCCCCCACCCACCCCACACCCCCACCTACTCAACACCCCCTACTAACACCCCCCCTACCATCACCCCACTTCACTCCCCACTCAACACCCCCACTCAACACCCCCCCACCCCTACCAACACCCTACTTCACCCCCACCATCACCCCCTACATCACTCCCCACTTGATCACCCCCTAACATCACCCCCTACCATCACCCCTACTCACCACCCCCACCACCACCCCTACCACCCCTCACTAACACCCTACTAACACCCCCACCAACACTCCCCTACTTGATCATCCCCACGATCATCCCCACTACTCACCCCCTACTAACAACCCTACTAACACCCCCACACACCCACACACAAAACCCCACCACACCCCTACCAACACCCCCCACTACCAACACCCCCACCAACACCCACCACCCCAAAACACCCCTACCAACACCCCTACCAACACCCCACCAACACCTTACCAACACCCCCTACTAACACCCCACCAACACCACTACACCAACACCCCTACTAACACCTACTAACAACACCCCCACCAACACCCCCACCAACACCCCACAACACCCTACTAACACCCTACTAACACTCCTTCCAACACCCTTCTCAACACCCTACTCAACACTCCCCTACTAACACTTTACTAACACCCCTTACTAACACCCTTACCAACACCCCTTACTTCAACACCCCTACTAACACCCCTACTCAACACCCCTTACTAACACCCCTACTAACAACCCCTACCATCACCCCTGCCCATCACCCCCACTAACACCCCTTACCAACACTCCTTGCATTAACACCCCTACTAACACCCCTACTAACACCTTACTCAACACCCTTCCCAACACCCCTACACACCCCACAACACCCTACCAACACTCTCCTACTTCAACACCTCTACTAACACCCCTACTAACACTCCCTTACTAACACCCCTTTGCATTTCAACACTCCTTACTAACACCTTTACTTCAACAACCCTTTACCAACAACCCCTACTTTATCACCTTGCATTATCACCCCTACCACCCCCTACTAACACTCCCTTTACTAACACCTTACTAACACCCTTCCTAACACCTCTTTCCTAACACCCCTACTAACACCCCTCTTACTACACCCCTGCCACTTTAACACCCCTACCAACACTACACCCCCTACCAGCATACACCCCTACCAACACTACACCCCCTACCAACCCTTACCATCACCCCTACCATCACCCCTACACCAACACCCCCTACCAACACACCCCCACCAACACCCCCTACCAACCCCCCCACCAACACCCCCACACCACCACCCTTCCAAACACCACCTTACAACACCCCTACCAACACCCCCTTAACAACACCTCCTACCAACACCCCTTACTCAACACCCCTACCAACACCCCTTACCAACACCCTACCCAACACCCCTTACCAGCACCCCTACCAACAACCCCTACCAGCAACCCTTACCATCACCCTACCATCACCCTACTAACACCCCTACCAACACCCCTTACCAACACCCCCTACCAACACCCCTTCCCAACACCTCCTTCCCAACAACCCCTACCAACACCCCAACACCCCCACCAACACCCTACTAACACCCCTTACCAACACCCCCTTACCAACCCCCTTTACCAAAACCCCCTTACTAACACCCCTTACCAGCACCCCTTACCAGCACCCCCCACCAACACCCCTACCAACACCCTTACCAGCACCCCTACCATCACCCCCTTACCATCACCCTGCGCCCAGCTTGATGACGACAGTAAGAGAGCTGGGCGATGATAAGTGAAGAGTGACACATTATGATACAGACACTGCCGGGTGCCTAGAAAGATTCCTCTGGTCTTGTTTACTTCCAGAAAATGATCTTAAATCCACATAATTGACACAAGGTTGAATTTTCTCGCTTCTTTAGTTGATTTTCAATGGGTCCTTGGAATGCATATATTTAGTGCATAATGTCTGGTGTTTTAGAATAATCGTACAGAACCACCAAGGGAGGAAAAGAGGAATCGATTTGTTGGTTGGTTTAATTTGCAGGTGACACTAGACAAAGGCTTAAGAACTTTTAAGATGTATTCATCTGTATACTTTTCAATGACCAGGTATTTTTTGCTTGTCAGATAAGAACAATCCGCGAGAAAAAAGTAAAAGGTATACATATTTTCAGTTTGTATAATAATAAATAGTCTGAGAACTAAACTTTTTTATTCTTGAAAGTCTTATTGTTTATATTTTATTTAAGGAAACACTGAGTAAGAGGCGCCAAACACAGACGTAACCGTGTATAGCGTGTCGTTTATAGTGGTAGCCACCAAGCTTTATTCCTTATTGTGATGAGTGGGTGTTGTGCCACTCAACGACAACCTTGTGTAAATTCCTCGTCTCTTCCTCACCCCTGCTGGTCTCCTCATCATGGTGGCGGTGGCTGGAGACCTCGCCCAGTCGGCCTCACTCATTCATTATCTACTTGTGTTGATCACATGACATGAATGCGAGAGGTGGACGTGACGTCACTGGTGCCCTCACGTTGATTGGCGGGACTGTTGAGGGAAGAGGGGGCTAATGTAGTACTTGTGTTCTCTTTCTTGGGGTAGGTCGGGGTGATGTGGTTTGGTTGATTTTTTATATAAGCATTGTGGTTTGCCTTTACGAAGCTGACGTGTGGTTGGAACATATCTAAATTTTAATTTGCTTCTAAGAGGAATCTGATGACTTGTTTAATTTCCTCGTTGTTCCTGATGAGTCTGTCCTTCATTGTCCAGTGTTAGTACAGGCGGAAGCTGGAGTACCCGGGGAAAACCTGCCGAGTTTGGTAGGATCACGCTGGTTAACACACTTTTCACGTCTCTCCCGGGCCGGGAATTGAACCCAGGACATATTATGGTAGATACTCGCTTCTGTGTGTTTTAAAGTTCGTGGACAGCTTTTGATATGGGAATGATTTTGTTAATGAAGTTATTCTTATTACTGAATATTTTTTCATCTTCACGTATGCCTCGATATTACTGCCACTAACTGTACCGAACACACACACACACTTTCTTCTGAGAATAACATCAGGATAAATGGACCAACAATATCAGCCTTCCATGGTCCGTAGTGACCTACCGTCCAAGTTCTTCTCTTACTGTGTGTAGTAGAATACCAGCGTGTTTTGTCTACCCTCTAGTGCAGGGGTTCTTAACCTGGGGTCCATGGACCCGGATGGGCTTCAGGGGGTCCGTGAAGGTCAGATAAAAATTTAACATTTATATTCAAGCCAAACAACAACAACCTTCTCATTGAAATGAACTTTTGAGCAGAATTAAAGTTTTGTTTTGTTTAATTTGCACAAGATGATTGTATTTCATTTTTGTATGGAGTGGCCATTAATTTTGGCATAAAAAAGTGTGAAACATAATTCTTTGTTAAGATTGTTTACTTTATTCATACTTTGTGTATGTCATACACTGTATGAGGCAATGAATTTTCAATAAAATAAAGTATATTCATTGCATGCAAAGTTGTGTTTATGTGCTTATGTGCATTTTTCTAGGGAGGGGGTCCATAGCTTTCACCAGATTCCCAAAGGGGTCCGTGACTCAAAAAAGGTTAAGAACCCCTGCTCTAGTGCTTCCCTGGCCATGTTCGCTCCTCTCACCAGCTCTTGCTCAGCGTCACTCCATCCGACCGTTCCAGTTCTGTCTCTGGACTGTACTGTAACTGGGTTGCTGCTTCACTTATACTTTAATAATGTTGTTTACATTTTGTATACGTCAATATAATGGTAAACAGGTATATTTTGATATGTACAGAATTATACTACTAAAGTATTACTATAACTCTACTGCTGTTGCTCGTGATGATGATGATGGTGATAACGATAATAATAATAATTATAATAAATTTCGAACGTAATTTTCTTTATATGGAACAACAAAGATGTGTGTGTGTGTGTGTGTGTTACCAGGGAAACACGTTCTAGTTCTTAGGTTACCAAACGTTTGCCCATAAGTTATTAACCTTGTGCTAAAGACTCATATATACTGTACTCTTATGTAGAAAGGTTTGTCAGTAGCCATGATGATGATGCTTCTCTTGTTCCTGCCTTAATGTGCTTTATTTATCCTGGTTCTTTTGTGCTTCAGTACTGTACAACGCGTAATTTCTGTTTTTTTCTTTATACGTTCTATTAGTGCACTTCTAATATGGTGCATCACTTGGGAGGCTTATCTTATTTAAGTTACTTCTTATGCTTCAGTTGTGCTTCCACTACTCTTAAATGTAGTGTACTTTCCTTGTTTGTCCACCCACTTATATATAGTAGTACAGTACTCATATTACAGTGATCTGAGTCCTACGTCGATAATACTGTACTGTACATATTACTTTGTTTTAGCTAACCACTGAAATATTACCCACCATATCTTTTGTTATAAGTCTCTCTCTCTCTCTCTCTCTCTCTCTCTCTCTCTCTCTCTCTCTCTCAAATGTTACACCAACGCTCGCCGGATTAAATGTGTATTTTCATTGTGTCGATATGAATTCCAGTGTCTGAAAACAATATAGGTCACGAGCCTGCAGGTATGTCAATCTTATTAAGATTCTACACGAAACTGTAGACTTTCTAAATTGCAATTAGTCTTGGTCACGAGTTTGTAGATATTACCAACGAATTTGTAGATATCCCCAGGAACAACAGTCTTGGCCAAGGGGTTGCACACATTCCAAGTTGCATGGTTTTGCAGATGTTGGTTAGACTGCAGTAATCCAGGTGTCACTACAACTAAAGCCGCTTAAGTCACGAGCCTGCAGGTATGACGTGTTAGCTGCGGACATTCCCAGGCGCGTTGGTTTGTTGACCTCTGAGCCTCGGCGGACTGTGTGAACCACCTCTGTCTACCCTACAGTCTACACCCCGTGGTTCTTGGTTTAAATGTGGTGGCTCTTATGTACCGTAGTGGATTTTAGTTTTCTTTTGTTAGTTTATCTTTTGTAAATAATTTTTGTTGTGAATAGACGGTTAAGTTTTGTTCAAGTCCTTTAAAGAATTATAATTTATCTGGCAGGCTGATGGGTGACTTAATAATAATAATAATAATAATAATAATATTTAACGGTTTATTGAAAGAGCTTGGCAGCCAGAAGGCTGAAAATATACAGTTACATATTTGGGGAATGGGTTACGAATTACAAATAATATACAAGTAACATAAGTGACACAAATAAGATATATAATAACTAGATGGGGAAAAGCTCAAACTACAGTTCATTTCAACATAGTGACAGTGCAAGGAGTAGTGTTTACTGGGAGTGAATACACTGATTTATTACAAGTTATTGATAATTTTTACAATGGTTGGGACTGGGCTGTTCTTATAGCGATCAGTTCGTGCACGTATGGGCTGGATGAGGTTGTGGTGTCGAACAGCAATTCTCGGACAGGGATCTCAGGTGGTAGTAGGGCCGGTGTCGGGGATGGTGTAGAAGCTTCTTACCAAATTTGCAGATGAGGTCGTGGTGATGGTCAGTGAGAGTCGAAAGGGTCAGTGTGTTGAGCGCTTCTTGATATGTGGAGTAGGAAGGGGAGAGAATAATCTTGCATGCCCTCTTTTGCACTTTTTCTAGGTGTTTACGTTGTGTGGCATTTAGGGAGGAAGACCAGGTGGGGAGGCATAGGTGAGCTTGGGAAGTATGAATGTTGTGTAAACACTGAGGAGCTCGTGTGCAGGAACTCCGAGGGACTTGAGTCGGCGGAAGAGGTGGAGACGGAAACTGGAGGATTTGATAACTTCACTGACGTGTGGTTTCCAATTTAGTTTGTTGTCTATGGTGACGCCGAGGAGCTTCGTGGAATCTACAACCTGGAGTGTGTTCGGACCTAGAGCAATGGAAGGAGGTGGGACAATGTCGGAGGATAGGTTGATGTGCATAACCATGGTCTTGGTATGGTTGATGGTGACATGGTTGTTGGTGGCCCAGTTTTGGAGACTGTTCAATAAATCCTGAAGGGCGGTATAGTTGGGAGCAGAATTGTTGACGCTGATCCCAATGGTGGAGTCGTCGACATATTTCCAGCGAGCAGGGGTTTCTCTTAGGGCATCATTGATGAGCATAAGGAAGCAGAGTGGTCCCATCTTGGTGCCTTGTGTGCTGTCTCCTGTACTAGTACAGTAAAGGCCAACACAACACATATTGGTCGGGTCATCACTGCTGGACGCACAAACCTCACTTAAAAAATAGTGCCATTACGAACAATCATCAGCGGTATACTTTCCCTTCCATCCGCGGTGATATATTTATGAAGGTGCACCAGATGATCGCTCCGACTCGCCTCCCAGGTGTTTGGCTTGGCACTCTTTGTGCGACGCTAAGGTTCTTGGATACTAGTCAGGGTCATTGTATTAGCTAGCACCCGTACTCCTAATTCCTACGACACGGGCAGCCTCTACCCTCCAGTTTGCACCACCCCTCCGCCCCCCCTGGCCTCACTCAGATGGCTGGGATAGTTGCTCTTCTCTCCCAATGTTCTATGCCCGCCCCGCTATAGGTAATTATGGGTCATAGTCATGGACCTTCACCTTTAGCCTGACCTTGCGTTTAGCTCATTTTAGGTGCTGGGTAACCTTTGCTGTTACTCCACAAAGCGGGATACCCACGTGTTAAGGACAATTTTTTCCACTCTCTCTAATAATATTTCTGACTAACACTGGTCAGGCCGCAACCTGTTCTCAGCGAGATGAAAAACAGGAATAACTGTGTTTGTACATTAATGACCGTATTGTCAGGTTTAACTACAGTATATAAGATCACCACCACCAGGGAAGGCGTAGTTTTTCATGTGTATTTTAATTGTTAAGTAAATTATATTTGCTCAGGTAACGTTATGTAAGGTTAGGTTTTATCAAGTAATTGAACACAATTATAACTTAGGGTTTTGATGTTAGCAGACACTTAATTATAGATGGCTGTAAATGTGTACATTAATGATGCTTGTACTTATTTTACGCACGTGCTTTATTGATACCTATACATACGTGCTTTACTGATGACTATGCCTATGCACATTATAGGTGCTTATGTACATGTACAATATTGAAATCTGTGAACATGTACACTTTTGTAATTACAGTATCACTTATCGGTCATTTCCTTATGGACAGTTCTTTTTTCTATGTAGCGAGGAGGAAAACGGGAGATATTATGAACTCAGGGAGGTTAGTTTAGGTTAAGTTAGGTCAGGGTAGGTTAAGTTAGGTCAGGGTTGGTTAAGTTAGGTCAGGGTTGGTTAAGTTAGGTCAGGGTTGGTTAAGTTAGGTCAGGGTAGGTTAAGTTAGGTCAGGGTAGGTTAAGTTAGGTCAGGGTTGGTTAAGTTAGGTCAGGGTTGGTTAAGTTAGGTCAGGGTTGGTTAAGTTAGGTCAGGGTTGGTTAAGTTAGGTCAGGGGTTGGTTAAGTTGGGTCAGGGTTGGTTAAGTTAGGTCAGGGTAGGTTAAGTTAGGTCAGAATTGGAGTTAGGATTGGGTCAGGGGTAGGTTAAGTTAGGTCAGAGATTGGGTTAAGTTGGGTCAGGGTTGGTTAGAAGTTAGGTCAGGCAGGTGGGTTAGGGTCAGGCAGGTTGTTAGGTCAGGCTGGGTTGCCAGGCCTGGATTGTTGGCTAGGTCAGGGGTTGGTTGCTAGGTCAGGGTTGGTTGGGTTAGGTCCTTGGTTAAGTTTGGTCAGGCTGGTTGCTAGGGTCAGGCTGGTTAGCTAGGTCAGTGTAGGATAGCTAAGGTCAGGGTAGGGGTGAGGTGGCGGTGGGTAGGTTGCAGGCACATTAGGTCAGGTCAGACTGCTGCCTAGGCTAGGTTAAGCTTGGTCAGGTTAGTAGATTAGATTAGGTTGTTTTTGGTCAGGTTAGAACAGATTAGGTTAGGTTGCTGCCTGTGTCAGGGCAGATTAGATTAGGTTAGGTTAAGTTTCGTCAGGTTAGGTAAATTAGATTAGGTTAGGTTACGTTTGGTCAGGTTAGGTAGATTAGATTAGGTTAGGTTAAGTTTGGTCAGGTTAGGTGTAGATTAGATTAAGTTAGGGTTAAGTTTGGTCAGGTTAGGTAGATTAGGATTAGATTAGGTTAAGTTTGGTCAGGTTAGGTAGATTAGATTAGGCTAGGTTAAGTTTGGTCAGGTTAGGGTAGATTAGATTAGGTTAGGTTAAGTTTCGTCAGGTTAGGTAAAGATTAGATTAGGTTAGTTAAGTTTGGTCAGGTTAGGCAGATTAGATTAGGTTAGGTTAAGTTTCGTCAGGTTAGGTAGATTAGATTAGTTAGGTTAAGTTTTGGTCAGGTTAGGTAGATTAGATTAGGTTAGGTTAGGTTAGGTTAGGTTAGGCTCATCACCGTCGATTCAGTATTATAATCTCACCACACTGCTCAGATGTAGCTGGGAAGGTTCAAGTGAGCAACTCTAACCTATTTAATAACCTTTTCTATCATAACCTATCCTATTAAGGCCCTATCTTATTGGCAATCCTCTAACCTACCTACCTAACTTATTATACCTAACCTATTCTATCGCAACATATTCTATATCAAAAACCTATCCTATTAACCCCTACCGATTCTATCATAATTAACTTATCATAAATTACTCGACCTGTCTTTTATTCCAATCAAACCTAACATTGAAACCTAACTGATCCAATTTATATAATATATATAACACACAATAAATCACATACTAAACATCAATATATAATCTATACAGCAATAACCTACACTTTATTACAACCTATTACTTCATAATCATATTATTCTATCATAAACTCAAACTTAACATAGACTTCTAACTTATTTGTTGGAACCTATCCTATTAAGCCAAACCTATCCTATCATAATAGCCTATCCTATCATACCAACTTATCCTATTATGCCTAACCAGCGTAAGCTATCTTAAAATAACCTCTAACCTATAGCAACTTATTCAACCCATGATTTAAACCCACTAACTCAACCACTTAACTTAACCATCAACACTTACAATATAACTACCAATAATAGCAACCACATATACATAACACTTAATGACACAGAACAATCAAGTATTTAACAATGAACCTAACCCATATTAACCATCTTAAGACCTAACATGGATCTTAAACTGAGTACGTAGTCTAATATTATCAAAATAATGCTAATGTAACTAAACTAACATAATCCATTTGAAATAACATAAACAAAAGGTATTTATTAATGTGTTTCGCTGGTTTTTTTTTTTTATACATCTAATTATGATTTCATGCACCAGTATGTAGAATTTCCGAACATAAATTCCCTGGAAATCCTGACCAATATTTGCCAGTCTATTTAAGTGTACTGAAGTTAAATAGATTGGGATTGAATAATTGTACATTAATTTCGATATTACTTATTAAACTATTTACCGAGATAATTTATTATGATAAGTGGCGCGACCAGTTATAAACCAGCCACATTATAATATATGACCTACAAGATGATGTCAATACTGTCAGGTGTTGAAAGAATTAGGTAGTATTACGTCTCTGTAACTATGAATATATTTACCTGTGTCTTGTAATAAAAATCTGCTAAGGTGAACGATGGGGAGCTTGGCTCAGAGGTTTATGGTGTGTCGTAACAAAGTGAATGGATGAATGATATTAAATAAAGTTTACTTTTGCTTTTGGTCTCACTCCACAGTCATGCATAAACATGGTTGTGTACACAGGTATGCGAGAAGTACAGGTCGAAGGCACAGAACACCTAAAGAAGGAAAGAGTGCCTGTAGAAGAGGTGAACTGTATGAGGATATTGTGTCCTTGATACAAACAGTGTGTGATTTAATGATGATTTACGGCTTATCTGGGGAATTGGGCACACGATATCACATAACCGACAATATGTACAAATATTATTTATAAAGGTGGGTGTGTGGCTCAGTGGATATAGTGCTCGCTGTTCTAGCATCCCGGTTTGTCCCCCAAAACACGTCCACTCAGCTGCAATATGTACCTAACTTACTGTTGGGGAAGTGAAGGAAGTCGAGTGCAGTGTTGGAATTTGATTGTGTACCGAGTAAAAACTGGCCTTTGTGGCACAGTACAGTCTGTCTCACTGCTGCCACTAGGACTGGTGGGTAGGGTATGCGCTCTACCATCCTAGAATTCTAGTAAAGAACCATGTGATAATGAGCTTACCTGGTTGTGCAGCACATATTTTTACGCCTACCCGCAACATGTACTGTACGACCTACCATACAGAAAGAGCACACTTTTTCAGTCTCCAGACACGAAGAGTGCGGGGAGATATGTAGAAGCATTAAGGGGTGGAAAGAAACAACAAAGGAGATATAGATAAAGTTTTATAATATCCGAGCAGAACAGACTCGTAGCAACGGGATTTCAAGTTGGATAAGTTTAGGTTTAGGAGGGAGATAGGGAAGAACTAACAACAGGTGAACGAGTGGAAACAAGCTTAGCATTTGGTAGTAAGTGCTGGAACGCTGAGAGTTTTAAAAGGAGGCCAGATAGATTCATGGATGATACAGAGAGTGGTAGTAATGACAGGTAGCGTTATGCAACAGCCAAACCGCCTATTGCAGACCTCTTATATTTTCTTATGTTCTTATGTTATGGATTTTCGTGTCTTTCGATGCACTGCCTGGATTCAATTTCTGTATAGCAGGCTGTATGAGGGCGGACGGCATTCTTCTGCCGGAGCAGATTTAATCACACCTGGTTGGCCCTCGGACATCTTGTTGGGTTACGTTAAATTAAGAATAACAGGTTGGTCGGTGGTGTTGGCGTTCGCGATGTTGCTCACCTAGCTGTGTTGGCGTGGCCGAGGGACGTAAACCCGTCAACAATATAACTGGATAAAGGTTTATGAATTCCGCCCCACGTGGCCGGGCGAGCGTGACGTGCAGTGATGACCAGACAACTGCACTGTTCTCACCTAACATTTGGTATTTAACCTCTCACTTCACACACCAACGAGTATACGGTAACAAGAGAAATGACAACTGAAACTGACGCGAGGTGTGTGTAGCGTCTACGAACTAACTATTGAGTGATGATGGTGATAGGGAGATGAGGAGGGTGGGGTAAATGATGATAGGTAGGTGGAGGAGGAGAGTATGGGTAAATGGTAATAGGGAGGTGGAGGAGGTGGGTACCAGATAGGGAGATGGAGGAGGGGTAACCAGAGTAGGAAGGTGGAGGAGAGTGTGGGTAATGATGATAGGGATGTGGAGGAGGAGGGTGTGGGTAAATGATGATAGGGATGCAGGAGGAGGTGTGGGTAAATGATGATAGGGATGTGCAGGAGGAGAGGTGTGGGTAAATTGATAGGGAGGTGGAGGAGGGGTGTGGGGTAAATGGTGATAGGGAGGAGGGGTGTGGGGTAAATAGATAGGTAGGGAGGAGGAGGGTGAGGGGTATAAGAGGATAGAGGTGGGAGGAGGAGGTGGTAAAGTGATAGGGAGATGGAGGAGGGTGTGGGTAAATGGTGATAGGGAAGGTGGAGGAGGGTGTGAGTAAATGGTGAAAGGTGGAGGAGGAGGGTGGGTAAATGATGATAGGGAGGTGGGAGGTGGGGTAGTGATAGGGAGGTGGAGGAGGGTGGGTAAATGGTGATAGAGGAGGGGGTGTGGGTAAATGATGAGGGAGGGGAGGAGGGTGTGTAATCAGAAGGGGAGATGGGAGGGTGTGGGTAATGATGATAGGGGAGGTGGAGGAGGTGTGTAATGGTGATAGGGAGGTAGAGGAGGTGGGGTAAATGATGATAGGGATGTGGAGGAGGAGGGTGGGTAACTTGATAGGGAGGTGGGAGGAGGGTGGGGTAAATGGTGATAGGGAGGAGGGAGGAGGGGGTAAATGGTGATAGGGAGGTAGGGAGAGGGTGGGGTAAATGAGATAGGAGGTGGAGGAGGGTGGGTAAATGGTATAGGGATGTGGAGGAAGAGGGTGTGGGTAAATTGGGATAGGGAGGTGGGAGGGTGGGTAAATTGATAGGAAGGTGGAGGAGGGGTGTGAGTAAATGGTGATAGGGAAGGTGGAGGAGGAGGGTGTGGGTAAAATGATGATAGGGAGGTGGAGGAGGGTGTGGGTAAATGATGATAGGGAGGTGGAGGAGGGTAAATGGTGATAGGTAGGTGGAGGAGGAGGGTGGGTAAATGGTGATAGGAAGGGAGGGTGTGAGTAAATGGTGATAGGTAGGTGGAGGAGGGGTGAGAAATGGTGATAGGTAGGTGGAGGAGGAGGGTGTGGGTAAATGACGAAGGGAGGTGGAGGAGGGTGTGGGTAAATGGTGATAGGAAGGTGGGAGGAGGGTGGAGTAAATGGTGATAGGTAGGTGGAGGGGGGGTAAATGATAGGAGGTGAGGAGGTGGGGTAAATGGTGATAGGAGGAGGAGGTGGGTAAATGGTGATAGGAAGGTGGAGGAGAGTGTGAGTAAATGGTGATAGGTAGGTGGGAGGAGGAGGGGTAAATGATGATAGGGAGGTGGAGGAGAGGTGGGTAAATGGAGAGGTAGGTGGAGGAGGTGGGTAAATTGTGTTGGGGAGATGGAGGGTGTGGGTAAATGGTGATAGGTAAGTGGAGGAGGAGGGTGGGGTAAATGGTGATAGGTGGAGGAGGGTGGGTAAATGGTGATAGGTGGAGGAGGAGGGTGGGTAAATGGTGATAGGTGGAGGAGAGTGTGAGTAAATGGAGATAGGTAGGTGGGAGGAGGGGGTAAATGATGATAGGGAGGTGGGGAGGTGGGTAAATGGTGATAGGTAGGTGGGAGGAGGAGGTGGGTAAATGGTGATAGGTGGTGGAGGAGGTGTGGGTAAATGGTGATAGGTAGGTGGAGTGGAGGAGGGGTGGGTAAATGGTGATAGGAAGGTGTGAGTAAATGGTGAGAGGTAGGTGGAGGAGGAGGGTGTGGGTAAATGGTGATAGGAAGGTGGAGGAGGGGGTGTGGGAAATGGTGATAGGTGGAGGAGGAGGGTGTGGATAAATGGTGATAGGTGAGGAGGGGATAATGGTGATAGGAGGAGGGGTAAATGGAGATAGGAGGAGGAGGTGGGGTAAATGATGATAGGTAGGTGGGATAGAGGGTAAATGGTGATAGGAAGGTGGAGGAGAGTGTGAGTAAATGGTGATAGGTGGGTGGAGGAGGAGGTGGGTAAATGGTGTAGGGAGGTGGGAGGAGGAGGGGTGGGTAAATGGTGATAGGAAGGTGGAGGAGGGTGTGGGTATATGGTGATAGGTGGAGGAGGAGGTGGGGTAATGGTGACAGGAAGGTGGAGGAGAGTGTGAGTAAATGGTGATAGGTGGGTGGAGGAGGTGGGGTAAATGGTGATAGGGAGGTGGAGGAGGAGGGTGGGTAAATGGGTGAGGAAGGGAGGAGGGTGTGGGTAAAATGGTGATAGGAAGGTGGAGGAGGGTGAGTAAATGGTGACAGGTAGGTGGGAGGAGGAGGGTGGGTAAATGGTGATAGGGAGGTGGAGGAGGAGGTGGGTAAATGGTGATAGGAAGGTGGAGGAGGGGTGGGTAAATGGTGATAGGAAGGGAGGAGGGTGTGAGTAAATGGTGATAGGTAGGTGGAGGGAGGGGTGGGTAAATGATGATAGGGAGGGGAGGAGGGTGTGGGTAAATGGTGACAGGTAGGTGGAGGAGGAGGTGTGGGTAAATGATGATAGGGAGGTGGGAGGAGAGGGTGGGTAAATGGTGACAGGTAGGTGGGAGGAGGAGATGGGGTAACAGATAGGGAGATGGAGGAGGTGGGTAAATGGTGATAGGAAGGTGGAGGAGGGGAGTAAATGGTGATAGGAGGTGGAGGAGGTGGTAAATGATGATAGGAGGTGGAGGAGGGTGGGTAAATGGTGACAGGGAGGTGGAAGGAGGGTGTGGGTAAATGGTGATAGGTAGGTGGGAGGAGAGGGGGTAAATGGTGACAAGAGGTGGAGGAGGAGGGTGGGTAAATGGTGACAGGTAGGTGGAGGAGGGTGGGTAATGGTGATAGGTGGAGGAGGAGGTGGATAAATGGTGAGGGGAGGAGGGGGTAAATGGTGACAGGTGGAGGAGGAGGGTGGGTAAATGGTGATAGAAGGTGGAGGAGGGTGGGGTAATGGTGATAGGTGGAGGAGGGAGGGTGGGTAAATGGTGATAGGGAAGGTGGAGGAGGGTGGGGTAAATGGTGATAGGTGGAGGAGGAGGGTGGGTAAATGGTGATAGGTGGGAGGAGGGTGGGTAAATGGTGATAGGTGGAGGAGGAGGGTGGGTAAATGGTGATAGGTAGGTGGAGGAGGTGTGGGGTAAATGATGATAGGAGGTGGAGGAGGGTGTGGGTAAATGGTGATAGGAGTGGAGGAGGAGGGTGTGGGTAATGGTGATAGGTAGGAGGAGGAGGTGTGGGTAATGGTGATAGGTAGGTGGGAGGAGGGTGGGTAATGGTGGGAGGAGGAGGAAGGTGATAGGTGGAGGAGTGGGTAAATGTGAAGGGAGGAGGAGGAGGTGGGGTAAATGGTGACAGGGAGGGAGGAGGGTAAATGGTGATAGGTAGGTGGAGGAGGAGGGGGTAAATGGAGACAGGGGGAGGAGGAGGTGTGGGTAAATGGTGATAGTGGGAGGGAGGAGGTAAATGGGAAGGGGAGGTGGGTGATAGGTAGGTGAAGGGAGGAGGAGGGTGGGTAAATGGTGATAGGGGAGGAGGGTGGGTAAATGTGATAGGTGGGAGGAGGAGGTGGGTAAATGGTGATAGGTGGAGGAGGAGGGTGTGGGTAAATGGTGATAGGTGGAGAGGAGGGTGTGTAAATAAGGAGGAAGGGAGGAGGGTGAAAATGGTGATAGGTGGGAGGAGGAGAGTGTGGGTAAATGATAGAGGGGAGGTGAGAGTGGGTAAATGATAGGTAGGTGGAAGGTGTGGGTAACAGATAGGGGAGATGGAGGAGGTGTGGGTAAATGAGATAGGAAGGTGGAGGGAGAGGGTGTGGTAAATTGTGATAGGGAGATGGAGGAGGTGGGTAAATGATGATAGGAAGGTGGAGGAGGTGGGTAAATGGTGATAGGTAGGTGGAGGAGGAGGTGTGGGTAAATGATGATAGGGAGGTAGAGGAGAGTAAATGGTGATAGGTAGGCAGGAGGAGGGTGTGGGTAAAGATAGGGAGATGGAGGAGGAGGGGTAAATGGTGATAGGAAGGTGGAGGAGGTGTGAGTAAATGGTGATAGGTAGGATGGAGGAGGGGGTGGGTAAATGATGATAGGGAGGTGGAGGAGGGTGTGGGTAAATGGTGATAGGAGGGGATAAATGGTGATAGGTAGGTGGGAGGAGGAGGGGTAAATGAGATAAGTAGGTGGAGGAGGAGGGGTAAATGGTGATAGGTAGGAGGAGGAGGGTGGGGTAAATGGTGATAAGTAGGTGGAGGAGGAGGGTAAATGGTGAGGAGGTGGGTAATGGGTGGGTAAATGGTGATAGGAGGAGGGTAAATGGGAGGAGGAGGTGGGGTAAATGGTGATAGGAAGGTGAGGAGGTGGGTAAATGGGGGTGGGAGGAGGAGGGTGTGGGTAAAGATAGGAAGGTGGAGGAGGGTGGGTAAATGGTGATAGGGTGGAGGAGGAGGGTGGGTAAATGGTGATAGGTGGGAGGAGGATGTGGGTAAATGAGATAGGTGGAGGGAGGAGGGTGTGGATAAATGGTGATAGGTGGAGGAGGTGGGGTAATGGTGATAGGTGGAGGAGGAGGGTGGGGTAATGAGAGAGAAGGTGGGAGGAGGGTGTGGTAAATGGTGAGGAGGAGGGGTAAATGGTGATAGGAAGGTGGGAGGAGGTATAAATGGTGATAGGTAGGGAGGAGGAGGGTGTGGGTAAATGATGATAGGGAGGTGGGAGGAGGGTGGGGAAAATGGTGATAGGTGGAGGAGGAGGGTGTGGGTAAATGGTGATAGGTGGGAGGAGGTGTGGGTAAATGGTGATAGGTGGAGGAGGAGGGTGTGGGTAAATGATAGGGAAGGTGGAGGAGGTGGGTAAAGATAGGTGGAGGAGGAGGGTGGGGTAAATGGTGATAGGTGGAGGAGGGGGGTGGGTAAATGTGATAGGAAGGTGGAGGAGGTGTGGGTAAATGGTGATAGGAAGGTGGAGGAGGGTGTGAGTAAATGGTGATAGGTGGAGGAGGAGGTGGGTAATGGTGATAGGAAGGTGGAGGAGGAGGGTGGGGTAATGGTGATAGGGGAGGTGGAGGGAGAGGTGGGTAAATGGTGATAGGTGGGAGGAGGAGGGTGGGTAATGGTGATAGGAAGGTGGAGGAGGAGGTGGGTAATGGTGATAGGAAGGTGGAGGAGGGTGTGAGTAAAGAGATAGGTAGGTGGAGGAGGAGGTGGGTAAATGGTGATAGGTAGGTGGAGGAGGAGGGTGGGTAAATGGTGATAGGTGGAGGAGGAGGGTGGGATAAATGGTGATAGGTGGAGGAGGAGGGTGTGGATAAATGGTGATAGGTGAAGGAGGAGGGTAAATGGTGATAGGTGGAGGAGGAGGTGATAAATGGTGATAGGTGGAGGAGGAGGGTGTGGATAAATGGTGATAGGTGAAGGAGGAGGATGTGGGTAAATTGGAGTAAATGGAATATTAGAAATTGGAATGAATGCAGGATACATATTAATTTTAGTTGAATATTACACTCATGCGCCTGTTGGCGGTTTAATAATAATAATAATTAACGGTTTATTGAAAAAGTTTTGCAGCCAAAAGGCTGAAAATATACATTGGACATAAATGACTTATTACTTACAAAGACATAGGGGCGGTTAATAAAAGCTTTCATAAGAGAAAGGAAAGGGAACATACAGTGAAGGTACAGATTAATTCTTACAGTGGAGGTCACATAGGTCACGTGCGCTGAGGTCTTCAACAGCAAACACGTAGTGTAGTAACCTAAGAAATGGAGGAAACTGCAGCGGGTTTGTTGTCTCATACTGAGCAGTCCCATATACACCCCAATCCCTATTGCTCATGTATCCATCCAACCTGTGTTTGAAGCTATCCAGTGTATTCGAGTTAATGATGATATTTGATTTGTTTTTATCCTCTTCACCACTGAACGGCTCGTTAGCCGCTTGGGCGATCGGTCACGTCCCTTGTTACGCACTGTTGACAAGTACTGAGCATGCACCGGTTCCTGAATGTACCTGAACCTGCCCAGTAAGCTGGCCAAGTCTTGTCTTGAAAGAGCTCACACTCGGTGCCGTCACAACACTCTCTGGTAGATTGTTCCAAGAGTTTACAACCCTCACTCCGGAAAAAAGTTTGCCCTCACAGTTTCTGGACTTGCGGCTTCTTCAATCTTGAGCTGTGAGTCTGTGACCCCAGGGGGCAAGTCCGCTAGCTCCAAGGCGACACTCGACTGGAGTAGTGCCCTTTGGGGGATAAGGAGAATAAGACTCTCTACCTAGGCCACCCTTGCTCAAGGTCTGTAGTATAAGCTAGGCGAGTTCTGGCGCCCAATCTCTCAGGTAGTTTAGGTGTTGAAGTGCAAAAACCAGTCTGCGGCCCTCTGAACATTTTCAACCAACTGACAGTCCCTAGCATCTCGGGGACCAGACGGTGACAGTACTCCAGATGGGGAAGCACTTCTCAATTTTTGAAGAGCGCGTTACGAGGGACGGACCGTCTATTATCTGAACGACTTTCTTATAAGACCCAATAATTTATTTGTCTGATTTAACTTCTCGCAATGGCCCGAAAACCCCCAGCTCATTGTCAACATACACACGTAGTCCTTCGATTCAGTCTCAAATAGTGCAGTTTTTCATCCTGTTGGGACATATGATATGCCTCCTTACCGTTGGTACGCCCCAGGTGCATCCTTACGCTGTGACATTGAATTCAGCAGCCATTTTTCTGACCATTCTGAGTACTCACAGAGGTCCTTCTAGCTTTCAGGGTCCGCTTGGTTCTGATTTCCCGGAAATATCTTGTCGTCATCGGCAAACATTTGTATGGAGGAGCAGTCAGGCATGTCATTTATGAAACGAACAAACAACAGTGGGCCCACACTGCCCTGTGGTATCTGCTTGGTGATACAGGTAACGATGACGATTTTCGTGCTATTAATCACCACACACCGTTTGCGGTCATGTAGAACGTCTTCTATCCACGCCTAGGACATTTCTGAATTCTGTACTCCTTCCAGCTTTGATTTTCAGCTTCCGTGGGGTACACTGTCGAAAGCCTGGCAAAATTCGGGCAAATATTGTCGATATTATCACCGTAAGTTGGCAATCCTTACAAGGTTGTTTCAGCAGATGTTCCATCGCGGCATCTCTGATAATATTTCGGCACTTTACATATTATGCTGGTCAGGCTTACCGTCTATAGTTGCTTGTGTGAGCATGATCGCCTTTCTGGGAAGATAGGACTACATAAGCCACTTTCCATTCACTGGGGACCCTGGTTCATCCACAGGCATTTACAAAAACAGGATCTTTGAGGGGCTCAGCAAGCTTCAAGTTGCACAACTCTCTTAGCACTCTGGGATGCACCATGTCAGGGTTGACTCTAGTGACCTTAGCCTGGATAGTTTATTTAATACCCTCTTTCTGTGAACACAATGTGGGTCAGTGCTGTGTCGAACCGTCTGTCCACAAACGCAGGAGGTTAATTGCATCCTCTTCAGAACATCGAGGAAAAATAAGCTGTCCAATGCCTCAGCTTTATCCTGGCTGGGATTGTGCGTAACTACCATCTTCAAGCCTCAGGTCTGATACTCCTACCGGCGTTTTTAATTTCGACTTTTGTGCGGCGGTAAAACGCCTTTGGGTTTGATTTCTGACCTCTTGCAATCAGCCCTGGAACTCCTTTTTCAGCCCTTCTACACTCTATTCTTTGCTTGGTTTTCGGGTTTCGGTGATGCCACATCCGTTCGTCCTGCTCATCGTTTGACCCAACTCACGTCTTGAATTTCTGGGTTTTTCAATCCCTGTCGACCGCCACATGGTTCATGTGTAGATCCTCGTATTCTGGAGGCACGGCTTGGTCTTTGGGGATGGCATTTATCGACCAATCTGGGTCACTTTACCAGTTACATTATTCAGCGTGCGTTCGCGTTTCAGTGCCTACCGACAGGCCAGTGGATACCCCCTCATCTCTTTCCTCATCCCATTGTTACAACTTTTGTAATATTTGGAAATTTTGGCCTGGCTTTATCTCTGAACTAGGTAACAGTTAAATTCCAATGACAACACTATAGCGGTGGACTGTTAACTGGGGCTTAGTGTTCCAGTTTCAGCCACCATCGTTTGTTATCACGAGATCATGGTTGGGTGTTTGCTTCCCTCTGTAATGTGTCGGCCCTCGCAAATATGTTGGAACAGAAAAATTATCTCAGAGTTTTGCCAAAAGAGTAGCAGGGTTATTTCAAGCCAATGGGTGAACCAGCCCAGTCAGGATGCAAGCCGCTATAGTTAAAGTCTCCTATGAGCAAGGAGGTGGGCGTAGGGGTTGGTTACTGCTAAATTGTTCATTAAGGCCTGTAAGTTCTTTGATTTAGTGGGCCACAGTTTGGGGATCTGTAGATACACCCCTGACGATAAGTAAGTCCTCTTTAGTTTAATTTTCTACACCACTTGGATTTCTCAAACAGTTTCTTCCTGTACCTGCCCACATTATAAGGTCTGTTTAGCGTAGATAACCACACCCTCTGAAGTGTCTTGAGAAAGGTTCATAACGAGTCATATCCAGCAATACTGAACTCTGCATTCTCTGGGTCGATTTCTCCTGTTCTTGCACAACAGTTTCTACAACCCTACAATATCTGGTTGGTGACAGTAGTGTTTCAAATCTTATCGAAACGTGTCAGTATTAGTGTATGACATTCAATTTGTTCTCGGTAACGTCTCTGCCTAACCCCCACTATTTCAGAAGCTGCAGCATTTGTTACACCATTTTGCAGGTGGTGAGAAATGTCATTGTTTACACGGCCTGCCTCCTCCCGTCTGGGTAGGCGGAGCTGGTGCCATCCTCCAGGTGTGGGTTAGATCGGGTGGAGGGTGCACTGCCGCCCCCGGCTCTGTGTTCGGCACACTTGCTTCTACCCTCCCTGAATATAACCCATGTACAACCGTCCCCGTTCCACCTTGACTCCTTCCCTCTTCTGCTTGCCCTGCAGGAGCTTGCACTACCGTGGATCTGGGTGAATGAATACACTCCAAGATGCCCTGCTCTGTTGTTTTTTGTCTCGAATAACCCGCCATTTCTCCTCCTCACTCATTAGGTGATCCTGAGGGCGAGGCTTATCCCCTGCTTTTGTCCCAGCCTCACATCCTGTGGGGTTGATGGCATCTTCAGAACCTCTGCAAAATTTTGAACCATCTATCGTCTCTCTTATCTCACTCTCAGTTCCTCCGCCTGGCTCTCGGGGACTCAAAAACTATTACATTGTTTCTGCACTGAAACGTTCCTGTTGTTCCGTTAATTTTCATTTCTTCGACACACTTCTTCAGAGTCCCTAGCTGCAGAACCTGTTCTGATCCTGCATTACTTCGTCCCCCCGTGGCCCTGCTAATGCCTCAGCATAACTCCTCTAGCAACCACCCATTCTATCGGCTACTCTCAGTCTTAGCAAGGATCTTTCCAACTTGCTCTAGTTTGGCAACAGCAGGGCTCCAGCTTCATCTATTTTTCGTCCCTAGGAATCTGTTCCTGCATGGCTTGCAATCAGTCACCTTGACTATGCAGTCAGGGCAATACCAGCAACAGCCTTCATGCTTTACGGAAGTTAGCATCTTCCTAAACGTTGCATAGGGGGTCAGGCCTGTATCCTCCATGTCCGACGTCTCTGCAGTAATCACATATCATACCGTATGGTTGTTGTTGTTGGGAGGGGGGTAAACTGTGTATAGATCTGCATCTACTTAAAAAAATAAGAGAAAAAAGAACAGTACAGTACTTAGCGTTTCTGTTGGATTTAACCACCTCACCTGTTGCCTATAGAGTTGTCTTCTGCTATCACTGTGTACACTGTATCTCCCCGTGAATGGTGTATTGTAGGCACAGTTTCAGTCCTTGAGAAAGCACACAAACAAAATCAAATTTAAAGTCTCTGTGGCACCTATGACACGACTTTGGTTTCAGCTGGCAGCGGTGCCTTTCCAGCTTGCTTGTGGTAGTAACTCGACAGGAGCTGCCATGCACAGGCCAACCGACCTATTGCAGACTCTTTATTTTCCTATGTTCTTACGTTATCCGTACCTGTGATTGTCAATGATCGTTAGATATTATGTGTAGCTTTGTTTATTTATGTACAGTGCCAGTACGTTTATCTCTTACCTGTAGGTGTACCTGCATCAATGTTTGTATCTGGTACCTGTAGGTGTACCTGCATCAATGTTTGTATCTCTACCTGTAGGTGTACCTGCATCATGTTTGTATCTCTACCTGTAGGTGTACCTGCATCAATGTTTGTATCTGTACCTGTAGGTGTACCTGCATCAATGTTTGTATCTCTACCTGTAGGTGTACCTGCATCAATGTTTGTATCTCTACCTGTAGGTGTACCTGCATCAATGTTTGTATCCTACCTGTAGGTGTACCTGCATCAATGTTTGTATTCTCTACCTGTAGGTGTACCTGCATCAATGTTTGTATCTCTACCTGTAGGTGTACCTGCATCAATGTTTGTATCTCTACCTGTAGGTGTGCCTGCATCAATGTTTGTATCTCACTCAGGTGTACCTGCATCAATGTTTGTATCTCTACCTGTAGGTGTACCTGCATCAATGTTTGTATCTCTACCTGTAGGTGTACCTGCATCAATGTTTGTATCTCTACCTGTAGGTGTACCTGCATCAATGTTTGTATCTCTACCTGTAGGTGTACCTGCATCAATGTTTGTATCTCTACCTGTAGGTGTACCTGCATCAATGTTTGTATCTCTACCTGTAGGTACCTGCATCAATGTTTGTATCTCTACCTGTAGGTGTACCTGCATCAATGTTTGTATCTCTACCTGTAGGTGTACCTGCATCAATGTTTGTATCTCTACCTGTAGGTGTACCTGCATCAATGTTTGTATCTCTACCTGTAGGGTGTACCTGCATCAATGTTTGTATCTCTACCTGTAGGTGTACCTGCATCAATGTTTGTATCTCTACCTGTAGGTGTACCTGCATCAATGTTTGTATCTCTACCTGTAGGTGTACCTGCATCAATGTTTGTATCTCTACCTGTAGGTGTACCTGCATCAATGTTTGTATCTCTACCTGTAGGTGTACCTGCATCAATGTTTGTATCTCTACCTGTAGGTGTACCTGCATCAATGTTTGTATCTCTACCTGTGTGTACCTGCATCAATGTTTGTATCTCTACCTGTAGGTGTACCCGCATCAATGTTTGTATCTCTACCAGGTGTACCTGCATCAATGTTTGTATCTCTACCTGTAGGTGTACCTGCATCAATGTTTGTATCTCTACCTGTAGGTGTACCTGCATCAATGTTTGTATCTCTACCTGTAGGTGTACCTGCATCAATGTTTGTATCTCTACCTGTAGGTGTACCTGCATCAATGTTTGTATCTCTACCTGTAGGTGTACCTGCATCAATGTTTGTATCTCTACCTGTACCCGCATTTGTAATTGTATCTATTTGTAGATGTATTAATTTGAACTAAATCAATACCTGTATCTCTGTCTGTACTTGTATCTGTAAAATGTATATGTAACTGTGCTTGTGTTTATCTGTACTTGATCTTTCAGTTGTCAAACACATATCGTCAGCTGTGAACAGCGACTACACCTTGTTAACTGAATGGTTTCTGTGCTTTGTTTTATCTCTTAACGAATGTAACCTAAGTTCCTCTTTGTTGAACTGTAAGCTTGAAGCTAAGACGCTTAGCAATACTGATCTGTGCAGATTGGATTTTGTGTCTTATTTATATATATATATATATATATATATATATATATATATATATATATAAGCAATTGTTTGTCCGAATGAGTCTTAGATTTAACCTAACTCGTAAAAACCTGTTAATGGTTTTATAAAACAACAAAAGCCGAGACAAAAGAAAATTGTAAAGGTATTTAAAATGAGACCTAATATCTGCATTATATACAGTATGTCGCCAAGGAAATACACAGCCACCAACACAGACCAGTTCGTGTAACAATGAACTCCTGATGGTTGAGAGTACAGTGCAGTACACTACCAGTTTGTTTCATTATACAGTTGTTGTATTATTTTCATTGTACTTTAGACCATAAGTTTATAATTTAAGAATAATTATTGATGGGTCACTTAATCACTGTTTGTAGTGTACTGAGGCAGCTTGGCTGGAGACGTCATGCAGCCTCAGCTCGTCATCCATTCATTTACAATACATTACACGAATGAATTCTCTCATTTTACTGTACATTCGCTACTACACTAATTACAAATTGTAACACTTATTGGTAGTACTGTACATGTGAGTGAGAAATAAATATATATCTGCTGTTGACAGGCTACACTATATACACAGTACCTCAGTGTAGGTACAGGTGCTCACACACACCATGTTATTGAGCACTGCTAAGGCTGTGGTGGATGATGGGTGAATACGAGCTAACACGAAGATCTTGACAGTACTATACAGCGTGCAAGGATTTCATGAGTAAATAAGAATAAAAATTCACGTTTATTTACCAAGTTCTTTCATCGTATAAAAAATTTACATTAATAGTCTTCACTGTAAATATCCTCTATATTCATTACGGGGTTTTCCGAGTCAAAACTTTTATCATTTACAAAGAAATGTTTTCCAGAACGTAAGAAGTTTCACACCCTAAATAATTGCTGAGAAGTTTTACTGTGAAGACTGAAGTAGGTTGAGGCGTAGAAGATGATCTGTATTTTGGTCGGCAGGAGAATGTTACACCTGTTGCAACTTTGGGTCGACCCGAAGATGGGCCATGATTTATTAATTTGTAATCGTGTAATCATTCTCAGTACATTGGCTACTTTATATATGGTTGATTTCATCACTAGAATATGTACAAGGCTTAAGCTGAGGATTACTTGTTTTGTTTTGCAAACATGTGATCCTCGCATGGACCTGACACGCCCACAAATAAGGGCCTCTGATTCGTCCTGGTTCGAAGCCGGTCCCTTGTCATTGGTCACCATGCAACATAATCCATGACCTGGGCAAATAAGAGTCAACTTTTCTATATTCCAAGTGAGTGGGCATTGGGTCACACACCCTTTACATCGTTAGCATAATACTGTTGGCTGGGGTGGTACTGCACTTGGAATAACAAAGTAGACGTCATTAGCTATTGTTCTTTAGGTTGATATCGTGAAAACTCTGTCCTTCAGGTTAAGATGTCAAGCTTTCTTAGCCAGAGTTAAATTCAAGAACCACATTATAGATGATGATGACGTTTGATAATAAGGCTATAATGACGCTTAATATAGCCATAATGATGTTTTACTAATATAGTTATAATGACGTTTGATAACATAGCCATAATGACGTTTGATAAGCAATACGTAACTGAACGAAGCATAACA
>NW_024740871.1:0-1257 GCF_018991925.1 Homarus americanus | reverse complement strand
TAACAACATCCACTTCCTTACCTTAACAACATCCACTTCCTTATCTTAACAACATCCACTTCCTTACCTTAACAACATCCACTTCCTTATCTTGACAACATCCACTTCCTTATCTTAACATCCACTTCCTTATCTTAACAACATCCAATTTCCTTACCTTAACAACATCCACTTCCTTACCTAACAACATCCACTTCCTTATCTTGACAACATCCACTTCCTTATCTTAACATCCACTTCCTTATCTTAACAACATCCACTTCCTTACCTTAACAACATCCACTTCCTTACCTTAACACCATCCACTTCCTTATCTTAACAACATCCACTCTCTTACCTTAACAACATCCACTTCCTTATCTTAACATCCACTTCCTTATCTTAACATCCACTTCCTTACCTTTAACAACATCCACTTCCTTACCTTAACAACATCCACTTCCTTATCTTGACAACATCCACTTCCTTATCTTAACATCCACTTCCTTATCTTAACATCCACTTCCTTATCTTAACAACATCCACTTCCTTATCTTGACAACATCCACTTCCTTATCTTAACAACATCCACTTCCTTACCTTAACAACATCCACTTCCTTATCTTAACAACATCCACTCTTACCTTAACAACATCCACTTCCTTACCTTAACAACATCCACTTTTTCACCTTAACAACATCCACTTTACCTTAACAACATCCACTTCCTTATCTTAACAACATCCACTTCCTTATCTTAACAACATCCACTTCCTTACCTTAACAACATCCACTTCCTTACCTTAACAACATCCACTTCCTCACCTTAACAACATCCACTTCCTTACCTTAACAACATCCACTTCCTTACCTTAACAACATCCACTTCCTTACCTTAACAACATCCACTTCCTTATCTTAACAACATCCACTTCCTTCCTTAACAACATCCACTTCCTTACCTTAACAACATCCACTTCCTTATCTTAACAACATCCACTTCCTTATCTTAACAACATCCACTTCCTTATCTTGACAACATCCACTTCCTTATCTTAACAACATCCACTTTCTTACCTTAACAACATCCACTCCTTACCTTAACAACATCCACTTCCTCACCTTAACATCCACTTCCTACCTTAACAACATCCACTTCCTTACCTTAACAACATCCACTTCCTCACCTTAACAACATCCACTTCCTTATCTTAACATCCACTTCCTTACCTTAACAACATACACTTCCTTACCTTAACAACATCCACTTCCTTACCT
>NW_024740870.1:0-11099 GCF_018991925.1 Homarus americanus | reverse complement strand
TATTGGTATTGAGGGAAAGGTGTTTGTTGGTCAAGTAACCCAAATTAAGGAGCACATTTCAGTATTAATAGTATGGATAGATCAACGTAGTATTAGTTGAGGGCTGCAAATTAGTGCCATCTTTTACTGTAATAATACAAGACTAATACCATATGTTGGAGTTTGATAAACTTTATATAGGAGCAACTTTTCTAGACTAACAAATTCTAAATTGCAATTTAAAATATTTTTGCCCTTTTTGACCCGATCTAATGTTGACACTGGTGTATGTACTATTCAACACAGTATGGTGGCTCACTGGCAAGGTACCTGTTGTGGATGATGGAGGCCTCGGGTTCGACTGCCAGATGGACTGAAGTCGTGTTGAACTGGAAGAGGCAGAGACAGGATTTTGAATGGTTCGTAAGTAAAATTTATGTTTTACCAGTGATGTTGGGGCTGGTGCAATGGAATTACTCTACAATAGAGAAAGAAGCTGTGGCTCTGCGTATGGCACTGGAAAAGTTTAACATATATCTTGGCAACACCTACCAGAGAATTATAGTTTACAGTGACCATAATTTATTACAGTTCAGAAGTCGAATAAAAAACAAGAACCAGAGACTTAATAAATGGTGATTAACTCTCCAGGGAAGGACTTGGTATGTTGTGTAGGAGTGAGGAAAGGACTTGGTATGTTGTGTAGGAGTGAGGGAAGGACGTGGTATGTTGTGTAGGAGTGAGGGAAGGACGTGGTATGTTGTGTAAGAGTGAGGGATAGACTTGGTATGTTGTGCAGGAGTGAGGGAAGGACGTGGTATGTTGTGTAAGAGTGAGGGAAGGACATGGTATGTTGTGTAGGAGTGAGGGAGGACTTGGTATGTTGTGTAGGAGTGAGGGAAGGGCTTGGCTTGTTGTGTAGGATTGAGAGAATTTCGTAGTGGTGTATACTTTTGTACTTTTCTAGTGTATGGTGAGGCTGAGGTACGGGTTTGGGTTAATTTAGGCTGTGGTCATCTGTACCGTACTTAAATTGTTCCTTTACTTGACCTTTGTTTGTGGTCTCTTAACTTTATAATGATAAGTTATGCATTTCATGATTCATCTTCAACATACCTATATTTTGAGTTAATCTGAGGGTTATTATTGAGAATGTGGTAGAGATAATATTTGAGTCATTATAGTGTTTACCCTGCTTGTTGTTGTGACCACTCGTGTGACTTGTGACTTGACCAGTGGTAAATTCTTGATAAAGAGGAGTGCTGGCATAACAGTATGAAGAAGAGTGATTTTAATTCTTGTCGCCTTGCAATATATACAAAAAAAAACTATTTTTGGTTAATAATATTTTAATTTCACAGGTATTAACAGAAAATGCAACTCCAGGGAGGATGAGGACCATATCTTGGTGTACAGATGACGAGGCAACATCAAGATGGACAAGAGAAACGATCAAGAGTACAGTAAAGGATGAACATTCTCTAAATAACTCAGTCTACCAAACATGACAGGAAGTTGTATTGTATATATGTAAGTGTTGGTTAAATACGTCCACATAAATACTAAAACAGAATATAACAGTGTGTTGAAATCTTATCTACTGTCTACTGTAGAGATACTGTAGCACTGTAGGAGTGAGGAAAGAACAAGCAATATTATGTAAGAGTGAGGGAAGGACATGTGGGTGATATGGAGGAGCGAGGAAAGGTTATGCAGTGTTGTGTAGGAGTGAGGGAAGGACATGCAGGGTTGGGTAGACGAGGGAAGGACTTCTAGTATTGTGTAGGATTGAGGGATGGACTTGCAGTGTTGTGTAGAAATGGGGGAAGGACTTCAATGTTATGTAGGAGTGAGGGAAGGGCTTCTAGTATTGTGTAGGAGTGAAAGAAGGTCTTGTAGTATTGTGTAGGAGTGAGGGAAGTGCTTCTAGTATTGTGTAGGAGTGAGGGAAGGACTTCAATATTATGTAGGAGTGAGGGAAGGGCTTCTATTATTGTGTAGGAGTGAGGGAAGAACTTGCAGTGTTGTGTAGGAGTGAAAGAAGGACTTGCAGGATTGTGTAGGAGTGAGGGAAGGACTTGCAGGGTTGTGTAAGAGTGAGGGAAGCACTTGTAGTAATGTGTAGGACTGAGGGCAGGACTTGCAGGGCTGAGTGGGAGTGAAGGAAGGACTTGCAGGGTTGTGTAGGAGTGAAGGAAGGACTTGCAGGGATGTGTAGGAGTTAAGAAAGGACATGCAGGGTTGTGTAGGAGTGAGGGAAGGACTTTCAGGGTTGTGTAGGAGTGAAGGAAAGATCAGCAAGTTTGTATAGGAGTGGGAAGGACCTGCAGGGTTGTGTGATGAAGGACTAGCAGGTTTGGTGTGTAGGGAGCGGGAGGGAAGTACCTGCAGGGGTTGTGTAGGAGTGAGGGAAGCGACTTGCAGTGTTGTGAAAGAAGGACTTGTAGGTAGTGTGTAGGGAGCAAGGAAGGACTCTGTAGGGAAGGGTGGGGAGAAGTGGAAGGAAGGACCAGAGAGTTTGTAGGAGTGAGGGAAGGGACTTCCTGCAGGGTTGTGTAGAGTAAGGGAAGGACTTGTATTGTGTAGGAGTGATGGGAGGACTTGCAATGTTGTGTAGGAGTAAGGGAAGGTCTTGCACTGTTGTGTAGGAGTGATGGAAGGACTAGCAGGTTTGTGTAGGAGTGAGGGAAGGACTTGCAGGGTTGTGTAGGAGTAAGGGAAGGACTTGTAGTATTGTGTAGGAGTGATGGGAGGACTTGCAATGTTGTGTAGGAGTAAGGGAAGGTCTTGCACTGTTGTGTAGGAGTGAAGGAAGGACTAGCAGGTTTGTGTAGGAGTGAGGGAAGGACTTGCAGGGTTGTGTAGGAGTAAGGGAAGGACTTGTAGTATTGTGTAGGAGTGAGGGAAGGACTTGCAATGTTGTGTAGGAGTAAGGGAAGGTCTTGCACTGTTGTGTACGAGTGAGGGAAGTACTTGCAGGGTTGTGTAGGACTAAGGGAAGGACTTGTAGTATTGTGTAGGAGTGAGGGAAGGACTTGCCCTGTTGTGTAGGAGTGAGGGAAGGACTTGCACTGTTGTGTGGTGGGAGTGAGGGAAGGACTGTGTGGTTGTGCAAGACTAAGGGAAGGACTCCTTTTAGTATTGTGTGTAGGAGTGAGGGAAGGACTTACCCTGTTGATTAGGAGTGAGGGAAGGACTTGCAATGTTGTGTAGGAGTGAGGGAAGGACTTGCTCTGTTGTGTAGGAGTGAGGGAAGGACTTGCAGGGTTGTGTACGACTGAGGGAAGAACTTGTAATGTTGTGTAGGAGTGAGGGAAGGGACATGCAGGGCCGTAGGGAGTGAGGAAGACTCTGTGGTTGTAGGGGAGTGAGGAAGGGACTCTGGGTTGTGTTGGAGGATGGAAGGACTTGTAGGGTTTGTATGAGTAAGGGAAGGACTTGTAGTGTGTAGAGTGAGGGAAGGACTTGGTGTGTGGGTGCAGGAGTGAGGGAAGGACTTGCAACAGGCATTAGTGGGGAGGGAAGGACCTAGAAAGTGGGGTGGGTGTAGAGTTGAGGAAGTAAAAGGACTTATAGTGGTAGAGTGAGGAAGACTTGGTGGTAAATGTGGTGTAGAGAAAGAGAAGGACTTTAGTGCAAGATGTAGGGGAGGAGAGAAGGACTTGTAGTGTGGTGTAGGGGAGGAGGGAAGGGAAGGACTGAGGCAAGTGTGTGGTGTGTGAGTGAGGGGCGACTTGTAGTGTTGTGGGTGGTGAAAGGGAGGAAAGGGATCAGGGAACGGGCAAAGGAGTGAGGAAAGGACTTGTAGTGTTGTGTATGAGTGAGGGAAGGACTTGTAGTGCGGTGTAGAGGTAAGTGAAGGACTTGCAGTGCGGTGTAGGAGTGAGGGAAGGATTTGTAGTGTGGTGTAGGAGTTAGTGAATGACTTGTAGTGTGGTGTAGGAGTGAGTGAATGACTTGTAGTGTGGTGTAGGAGTGAGGGAAGGACTTGTAGTGTGGTGTATGAGTGAGGGAAGGACTTGTAGTGTTGTGTATGAGTGAGGGAAGGACTTGTAGTGTTGTGTATGACTGAGGGAAGGATTTGTAGTGTGGTGTAGGAGTGAGGGAAGGATTTGTAGTGTGGTGTAGGAGTGAGGGAAGGACTTGTAGTGTGGTGTAGGAGTGAGTGAATGACTTGTAGTGTTGTGTAGGGGTGAGTGAAGGACTTGTAGTGTTGCGTAGGGGTGAGGGAAGGACTTGTTTAGGAGTGACCATATTGAATTGTGGCGTTGCGAAGCCTATAACTTCTAATACACTGTTGTAATCTTTTATGTGGATTTGTAACTAAACAGTCAGGAAGTATTTTGTTCAACTTAATAATTTTGGACTTTAGTTTCATGTTCATTTGCAAAAGAAAATATTTATTCTTCCTGGCAATGAAGTACAAGATGTTAGTTTAAGATTTTATTGTAAATTTAAGTAATTATTACTTGTAACCAATAAGCATTTCCGGTGGGCAAACTTTTGACATTGTAAAAAAAAAAGATTGTATTTGTTGTAAATGTTCTGAGGCAGTATGTCACTCCTAGGGGCTATATGAGGCTCCCAGGGCTTATATGCCGCCGCCACGGACTGTTTGGCTAATTAGGCCTGTGTGATGATCATAGGTGGTTGTATAATGGATTTAAGGACTATGTAAGGTTGTCAGGGGTAGTCTGACCCAACCAGAGGCTGTTTGTGGCTATATTGTGAATATCAACTTGGAGATGTGTGAGGCTCTTAGAGAGCTACTGTACTTGTGACTGAGGGGGTTAATTGATGCTCCTAATGTCTGTGTACAGAAAAAGATGAATATATCCTAAATAAGTCAGTCTACCCGACATGACAGGAAGTTGTATTGTGTATAATATTTACTGTTGGTTCGACAAGTCTTTATAAATGCTAAAATAGAATTTAACGGTGTAGTGAAAGTTTGTCTACTGATTACTGTAGGACTGAGGGAAGGACATGCAGTATTGTGTAGTATTGAGGGAAGGACTTCAGTATTGTGTAGGAATGAGGGAAGGACTTGTAGTGTTGTGTAGGACCTGGGGAAGAACATGGAGTGATGTTCGTAAATGAGAGAAGGACTTGCTGACCTAATGAATGAGAGGAGGACTTACTGAAGTACTAAGAAGTGAGAGGAGGACTTACTGACCTACTAAGAAGTGAGAGGAGGATTTGCAGTGTTTTATAGGAGTGAGGGAAGGACATGCAATGTTGTGTAGTATGAGGGAAGGACTCACTGTGATGTGTAGGAGTGAGGGAAGGTCTCGCTGTGATGTGTAGGAGTGAGGGAAGGACGCACTGTGAGTTGTAGGAGTGAGGGAAGGACTCGCTGTGAGGTGTAGGAGTGAGTGAAGGACTCACGGTGAGGTGTAGGAGTGAGTGAAGGACTCACGGTGAGGTGTAGGAGTGAGGAAAGGACTCACGGTGAGGTGTAGGAGTGAGGAATAGACTCACTGATGTGTAGGAGTGAGGGAAGGACTCACTGAGGTGTAGGAGTGAAGGACTCACTGATGTGTAGGAGTGAGGGAAGGACTCCCTATGAGGTGTTGGAGTGAGGGAAGGACTCACTGTGAGGTCTAGGAGTGAGGGAAGGACTAACTGTGAGGTGTAGGAGTGAGGGAAGGACTGATTGTGAGGTGTAAAGTGAAGGGCTTCTGTCTCATCAATGAGGCAGACTATTGGTGATGACGTCATTGCTCTTGTGGTCTGTTCCATCATTGACGTAGACTACTAGTGGTGACGTCATTGCTGTGGTCCACCAATGGAATGCCCAAGGTGACTTCAGCTCACTTAAAATGCAGAGAACTTGTGACATAATGTTACAGGCAAGTTGTAATGATTTAATAAGAACTGAAAATTACAGTAAATTTTTGAATTAGCATCTTTTAATCCAGTGCCAGGAAGAGTAAAATAGTTCGTTATACAAGTGGAAATAAAACTGAAGTACAAAATAAGTCAACAATGTCATAACATTGTTGAAGTTACAGTATTTTGTACAGTAGTTTCATCTTCATTTGTATAACACAATATTTTACTCTATCGGGCACAGCACTGAAATAAGAGATGCCAGTTTAAGAATTTACCTTAATTATCATTTATTTATTTATTACGTGTTCACAACTTAGTTTGTAACCAATGAATTTTTCCTCTTGACAAACTTTTGTAATTGTATTTTGTTTTTGTTTTTCAAATGTTACACATATTAAAAATTAATTACAAGGCAGTGTATCTTCAAGGGGATAAGTGATGTTTGTGGCAACTTGGGGATGTGTGAGGCTCTCAAGAGCTATCTGTGTCTCTGAGAAGGCTGATTGATTCTCCCCTAAGATCTACATGATGCTTCTAGGGAGCTTATAAGTAGCTAGTTGTGTACAGCTAGTAAGGGCTATGTGATGACACTAAAGGCTGTCTGTCACTGCTAGGGACAGTGAAGCTGCCAAGGCTTGTCTGAGCTCCCTACTATGGAGATAGGCGAGACCAGTCGACCAAGGTACACTGGTAGCCTTTATGGGACCCTGTACACAGGTTGTAGTACCCTAAGGGCAACCTAACCTGGTGTCAATCATTACAATAAATATTTGTATAATAACTTAATGTGTCGTATAAATGAAAAAAAATACCCTTTTCTTTGTTTATAATAATCCTAATAAAAAAGTTGAAAACAAATGGGTTCCAAAGGCAAAAATGATAAGAGCCAATTTTTATACTTCCCGAAAAGTAGAAAATCTACGTCACCGAAAAGTAGATACTAACGATCTTTTGAGAATTAGAAAAATCGTAAGTTATTTTTTTTCTCTTGAGTATCTACTTTTAAGTTATTTTTTCTCTTATGACAATTAAAGAGACATAAGTTCGGATTCTCAAAAGATCGTAAGTATCTACTTTTCGGGAAAGTAGATTATCGACTTTTGGGAAAAAATTACCTAATTTTCTGAATTAGATTATCATAGAAAACGGGAAATTTGTATCACAGAAAATGGGAAATATCTACTTTCCGGGAAAGTTGGTTATCTACTTTCCCGAAAAGTAGATAATCTTATCTACTTTTCGGGAAAGTAGATTATCGACTTGTTGGGGAAGTAGATCATCGACTTTTGGGGAAATATTTCCTAATTTTGCGAATTAGATTATCATAGAAAACGGGAAATTTGTATCACAGAAAATGGGAAATATCTACTTTCCGGGAAAGTTGGTTATCTACTTTCCCGAAAAGTAGATAATCTTATCTACTTTTCGGGAAAGTAGATTATCGACTTGTTGGGGAAGCAGGTCATCGACTTTTGGGGAAATATTTCCTAATTTTGCGAAGTAGATTATCATAGAAAACGGGAAATTTGTATCACAGAAAATGGGAAATATCTGCTTTCCGGGAAAGTTGGTTATCTACTTTCCCGAAAAAGTAGAAAATCTTATCTACTTTTCGGGAAAGTAGATTATCGACTTTGAAGTAGATCATCGACTTTGAAATATTCTAATTTTTGCGAAAGTAGATTATCACCAAAGAAACGGGAGGTGAATCACAGAAAATGGGAAATATCTACTTTCCGGGAAAGTTGGTTATCTACTTTCTGAAAAGTGAATATCTTATCTACTTTTCGGGAGAAAGATTAACAGGGGAAATGGGTCATCGACTTTTGGAAATATTTCCTAATTTTGCGAAATAGTTTGTATCATAAAGCAGGAGAATTTATCACAGAAAATGGGAAATATCTACTTTCCGGGAAAGTTCTCTACTTTCCCGAAAAATAGGCATAATCTTATCTACTTTTCGGGAAAGTAGATTATCGACTTTATTGAAGTAGATCATCATTTTAAGGAAATATTTCCTAATTTTGCGAAGTAGATTATCATAGAAAACGGGAAATTTGTATCACAGAAAATGGGAAATATCTACTTTCCGGGAAAGTTGGTTATCTACTTTCCCGAAAAGTAGATTTTCTACTTTCCGGGAAAGTAGATTCTCTACTTTTCGGGGAAGCAGATTATCGACTTTTTGGGAAATATTTCCTAATTTTGCGAAGTAGATTATCATAGAAAACGGGAAATTTGTATCACAGAAAATGGGAAATATCTACTTTCCGGGAAAGTTGGTTATCTACTTTCCCGAAAAGTAGATAATCTTATCTACTTTTCGGGAAAGTAGATTATCGTCTTTTTGGGGAAGGAGATCATCGACTTTTGGGGAAATATTTCCTAATTTCGCGAAGTAGATTATCATAGAAAACGGGAAATTTTTATCATAGAAAATGGGAAATATCTACTTTCCGGGAAAGTTGGTTATCTACTTTCCCGAAAAGTAGATAATCTTATCTACTTTTCGGGAAAGTAGATTATCGTCTTTTTGGGGAAGTAGATCATCGACTTTTGGCGAAATATTTCCTAATTTTGCGAAGTAGATTATCATAGAAAACGGGAAATTTGTATCACAGAAAATGGGAAATATCTACTTTCCGGGAAAGTTGGTTACCTACTTTCCCGAAAAGTAGATAATCTTATCTACTTTTCGGGAAAGTAGATTATCGTCTTTTTGGGGAAGTAGATCATCGACTTTTGGGGAAATATTTCCTAATTTTGCGAAGTAGATTATCATAGAAAACGGGAAATTTGTATCACAGAAAATGGGAAATATCTACTTTCCGGGAAAGTTGGTTATCTACTTTCCCGAAAAGTAGATAAGATTATCTACTTTTCGGGAAAGTAGATTATCGTCTTTTTGGGGAAGTAGATCATCGACTTTAGGGGAAATATTTCCTAATTTTGCGAAGTAGATTATCATAGAAAACGGGAAATTTGTATCACAGAAAATGGGAAATATCTACTTTCCGGGAAAGTTGGTTATCTACTTTCCCGAAAAGTAGATTTTCTACTTTCCGGGAAAGTAGATAACCAACTTTTCGGGGAAGCAGATTATCGACTTTTTGGGAAAAATTACCTAATTTTGCGAAGAAGATTATCATAGAAAACGGGAAATTTGTATCACAGAAAATGGGAAATATCTACTTTCCGGGAAAGTTGGTTATCTACTTTCCCGAAAAGTAGATAATCTTATCTACTTTTCGGGAAAGTAGATTATCGTCTTTTTGGGGAAGTAGATCATCGACTTTTGGGGAAATATTTCCTAATTTTGCGAAGTAGATTATCATAGAAAACGGGAAATTTGTATCACAGAAAATGGGAAATATCTACTTTCCGGGAAAGTTGGTTATCTACTTTCCCGAAAAGTAGATAATCTTATCTACTTTTCGGGAAAGTAGATTATCGACTTTTTGGGGTAGTAGATCATCGACTTTTGGGGAAATATTTCCTAATTTTGCGAAGTACATTATCATAGAAAACGGGAAATTTGTGTCACAGAAAATGGGAAATATCTACTTTCCGCGAAAGTTGGTTATCTACTTTCCCGAAAAGTAGATAATCTTATCTACTTTTCGGGAAAGTAGATTACCGATTTGTTGGGGAAGTAGATCATCGACTTTTGGGGAAATATTTCCTAATTTTGCGAAGTAGATTATCATAGAAAACGGGAAATTTGTATCACAGAAAATGGGAAATATCTACTTTCCGCGAAAGTTGGTTATCTACTTTCCCGAAAAGTAGATAATCTTATCTACTTTTCGGGAAAGTAGATTATCGACTTGTTGGGGAAGTAGATCATCGACTTTTGGGGAAATATTTCCTAATTTTGCGTAGATTATTATAGAAAACGGGAAATTTGTATCACAGAAAATGGGAAATATCTACTTTCCGGGAAAGTTGGTTATCTACTTTCCCGAAAAGTAGATAATCTTATCTACTTTTCAGGAAAGTAGATTATCGACTTTTTGGGGAAGTAGATCATCGACTTTTGGGGGAAATATTTCCTAATTTTGCGAAGTAGATTATCATAGAAAACGGGAAATTTGTGTCACAGAAAATGGGAAATATCTACTTTCCGCGAAAGTTGGTTATCTACTTTCCCGAAAAGTAGATAAGATTATCTGCTTTTCGGGAAAGTAGATTATCGACTTTTTGGGGAAGTAGATCATCGACTTTTCGGGAAATATTTCCTAATTTTGCGTAGATTATCATAGAAAACGGGAAATTTGTATCAAAGAAAATGGGGAATATCTACTTTCTGGGTAAGTTGGTTATCTACTTTCCCGAAAAGTAGATATTTCCCTTTTTCTGTGATACAAATTTCCCGTTTTCTATGATAATCTACTTCGCAAAATTAGGAAATATTTCCCCAAAAGTCGATGATCTACTTCCCCAAAAAGTCGATAATGTACTTTCCCGAAAAGTAGATAATCTTATCTACTTTCCGGGAAAGTAGATAACCAACTTTCCCGGAAAGTAGATATTTCCCATTTTCTGTGATACAAATTTCCCGTTTTCTATGATAATCTACTTCGCAAAATTAGGAAATATTTCCCCAAAAGTGGATGATCTACTTCCCCAAAAAGTCGATAATCTACTTTCCCGAAAAGTAGATAAGATTATCTACTTTTCGGGAAAGTAGATAACCAACTTTCCCGGAAAGTAGATATTTCCCATTTTCTGTGATACAAATTTCCCGTTTTCTATGATAATTTACTTCGCAAAATTAGGAAATATTTCCCCAAAAGTCGATCATCTACTTCCCAAAAAGTCGATAATCTACTTTCCCGAAAAGTAGATAAGATTATCTACTTTTCGGGAAAGTAGATAACCAACTTTCCCGGAAAGTAGATATTTCCCATTTTCTGTGATACAAATTTCCCGTTTTCTATGATAATCTACTTCGCAAAGTTAGGTAATATTTCCCCAAAAAGTCGATAACCTACTTTCCCAAAAAGTCGTTAATCTACTTTCCCAAAAAGTAGATAAGATTATCTACTTTTCGGGAAAGTAGATAACCAACTTTCCCGGAAAGTAGATATTTCCCATTTTTTATGATACAAATTTCCTGTTTTCTATGATAATGTACTTCGCAAAATTAGGTAATATTTCCCCAAAAATCGATAATCTACTTCCTCGAAAAGTCGATAATCTACTTTCCCGAAAAGTAGAAAATCTATCTACTTTTCGGGAAAGTAGATAACCAACTTTCCCGGAAAGTAGATATTTCCCATTTT